>NC_090646.1:247789359-248004430 GCF_040937935.1 Hyperolius riggenbachi | reverse complement strand
CTTCGCAAGAATTATTTAGTGGTGAAATCACTGATGCACAGCCATTGTTGTTACAGCCAGATGAATTTTCACCAGCTCATATGTCTGAGTTACGCGGCAACATTATGGATGTAACGTGTAAGGAGGATGAAGGACCTACTGATGTTGGTGCATGTTTGGATTTGTCTGAGGCAAGCGAAGCTGGGCAGGATGATTACGATGATGACGATGATAGGGATCCTCTGTATGTACCCAATAGAGGAGATGAAGAGGGGGACAGTTCAGAGGGGGAGTCAGAGAGTAGGAGGAGGAGAGAAGTTGCTGAAAGAAGCTGGGGCAGCTCTTCGTCAGAAACAGCTGGTGGCAGTGTCCGGCACCATGTATTGCCACCTATGTACAGCCAGCCAACTTGCCCTTCAGCATCAGCTGCTGAGGTCCCCATAGTGCCCACATCCCAGGGTGGCTCAGCGGTGTGGAAATTTTTTAATGTGTGTGCCTCAGATCGGACCAAAGCCATCTGTTCGCTCTGCCAACAAAAATTGAGCCGTGGAAAGGCCAACACTCACGTAGGGACAAGTGCCTTACGAAGGCACCTGGAGAAAAGGCACAAACAGCAATGGGATGGCCACCTGAGCAAAAGCAGCAGCAGCACACAAAAGCAAAGCCACCCTCCTTCTCCTCTTCCTCCTCCATCAGGTGCATTATCTGCTTCTGCCGCTTTCTCCCTTCCACCTTCACAGGCACCCTCCTCCACTCCGCCTCTGCCCTTGAGCGCTTCCTGCTCCTCTGCCCACAGCAGCAGTCAGGTGTCCGTGAAGGAAATGTTTGAGCGGAAGAAGCCAATTTCGGCCAGTCACCCCCTTGCCCGCCGTCTGACAGCTGGCGTGGCGGAACTGTTAGCTCGGCAGCTGTTACCATACCGGCTGGTGGACTCTGAGGCCTTCCGTAAATTTGTGGCCATCGGAACACCGCAGTGGAAGATGCCAGGCCGCACTTATTTTTCGAGAAAGGCCATACCCCAACTGCACCGTGAAGTTGAGAGGCAAGTGGTGTCATCTCTTGCGAAGAGCGTTGGGTCAAGGGTACACCTGACCACGGATGCCTGGTCTGCCAAGCACGGGCAGGGCCGCTACATTACCTACACAGCCCATTGGGTGAACCTGGTGGTGAACGATGGCAAGCAGGGCGCAGCGGACCAAATTGTGACACCTCCACGGCTTGCAGGCAGGCCTCCTGCCACCTCCTCTCCTCCTGCTACATGCTCTTCGCTGTCCTCCTCCTCCTTGGCTGAGTGGCAGTTCTCCTCTCCAGCTACACAGCCCCAGCTCCGCAGGGCCTATGCTGCATGCCAGGTACGACGGTGTCACGCCATCTTAGACATGGCTTGTCTCAAAGCGGAGAGTCACACTGGAGCAGCTCTCCTGGCTGCTCTTAAGAAACAGGTGGATGAGTGGCTGACCCCGCACCACCTGGAGATAGGCAACGTGGTGTGCGACAACGGCAGCAATCTGCTTGCCGCTTTGCATATGGGGAAGCTGACACACATACCCTGCATGGCACATGTCATGAATCTAGTGGTTCAAAGATTTGTGGCAAAGTACCCTGGCTTAGCGAATGTCCTGAAGCAGGCCAGGAAGTTCTGTGGGCATTTGAGGCGGTCTTACACAGCCATGGCACGCTTTGCGGAAATTCAGCGCAAAAACAACATGCCGGTGAGACGCCTCATTTGCGATAGCCCGACTCGCTGGAACTCGACCCTGCTCATGTTCTCCCGCCTGCTAGAACAGAAGAAAGCGGTGACCCACTACCTCTACAACTGGAGTAGAATGAAACAGTCTGGGAAGATGGGGATGTTCTGGCCCGACAACTGGACACTGATGGAGAATGCATGCAGGCTCATGCGGCCGTTTGAGGAGGTGACCAACCTGGTGAGCCGCAGTGAGGGCACCATCAGCGACTTAATTCCCTACGCTTACTTCTTGGAGCGTGCTGTGCGTAGAGTGGCGGATGAAGCTGTGAATGAACGTGACCAGGAACCGTTACGGCAGGAACAGGCATGGGACCAATTTTCATCAGACCCAGCTGTTTCCTCAACACCTGCGGCAGCACAGAGGGGGGAGGAGGAGGAAGAAGAGAAGTCGTGTGCAGAAGACGAATCAGACTCAGAGGATGATGAGCAAGGTGTTTCTTTGGGGGAGGAGGAGGAGGGGACAGCGGCAGGAGAACAACCTCAGCAGGCATCGCAAGGGGCTTGTGCTGCTCAACCTTCCCGTGGTATTGTTCGCGGCTGGGGGGAGGAGGTTGACTTACCTGACGTCACTGAGGAAGAGCAAGAGGAGATGGAGGGTACTGGATCCGACTTTGTGCAGATGTCGTCTTTTATGCTGCCCTGCCTGTTGAGGGACCCCCGTATAAAAAACCTCAAGAGGAATGAGCTGTACTGGGTGGCCACACTACTAGACCCTCGGTACAGGCACAAAGTGGCGGACCTGTTACCAACTCACCGGAAGGTGGAAAGGATGCAGCACATGCAGAACCAGCTGTCAACTATGCTTTACAATGCCTTTAAGGGTGATGTGACGGCACAACGCCAGCAAGGTACCACTGCCACTAATCCTCCTCCCGTGTCCACGCAGTCAAAGACAGGACGCTCCAGCGATCTCATGGTGATGTCGGACATGCGGACGTTCTTTAGTCCAACGCCTCGCCGTAGCCCTTCCGGATCCACCCTCCACCAACGCCTGGAACGGCAGGTAGCCGACTACCTGGCCTTAAGTGTGGATGTAGACACTGCTGTGAACAGCGATGAGGAACCCTTGAACTACTGGGTGCGCAGGCTTGACCTGTGGCCAGAGCTGTCCCAATTTGCCATCCAACTTCTCTCCTGCCCTGCCGCAAGCGTCCTCTCAGAAAGGACCTTCAGCGCAGCTGGAGGCATTGTCACAGAGAAGAGAAGTCGCCTAAGTCACAAAAGTGTTAAGTACCTCACCTTTATCAAAATGAATGAGGCATGGATCCCGGAGGGCTGCTGCCCGCCCCAAGACTAAGTCAGTCCCCGCACATACAGCATCTCTGCCTGCACGCCGTGTGACTGGCTGCCTGGCCTGCCCCAAGAAGACTAAGTCGCTCCCAGTCCCTCCACACAGCATGTCTGCCTGCAGGCCGCTTGACTACCTTCTCCGCCACCACCAACAGGGTCCGGGACTCCAGGCGGATTGCTGAATTTTTTAGGCCGCTGCTAGCAGCGGCCGCTGTAATAATTTTTCGGGTGCGTGTACATGACTGCCTAATTTTTCTGGCTGCACTGCGGGCAGCTGCAACAACAAAAGAAAAGGCATGTACATGCGCCCATTCCCCTTCGTGATCATTACCTTGCCGTGGTGAAGGGGCTTGCGTATCACAATGGAGCAATGACCGGCGCCTAGATGAGTGTCTCGGGGGGCACACCCACGATAATAAGGTCGTTGCCTCATTGTGGTCAGACCAAATTTGATCAGCTGGACAGTCACTGTTCTGTCATTCAGCTACATCAGCCAGGTGACCATATGGGCTGTAAAGCCACCAAAACCTGCACTCTCGCCATGGTGCGCACCAGTAAAGCACGGCCGTCACTACACAAACAGCTGTTTGCGGTGCGTTACACGATGAGTTTGGTGTGTCAGTGTGAAGCAGTACCTTAATTACACTACCTGATTGATGTATACACATGCAAGATGTTTGAAAGCACTTTAGGCCTGTCATTTAGCATTCAATGTGATTTCTGCCCTTAAAACGCTGCTTTGCGTCAAATCCAGATTTTTCCCGGGGACTTTTGGCATGTATCCCACTCCGCCATCCCCCCCTCCAGGTGTTAGACCCCTTGAAACATCTTTTCTATCACTTTTGTGGCCAGCATAATTATTTTTTTTTTCAAAGTTCGCATCCCCATTGAAGTCTATTGCGGTTCGCGAACTTTAACGCGAACCGAACCTTTCGCGAAAGTTCGCGAACCCGGTTCGCGAACCGAAAATCGGAGGTTCGGCCCAACTCTAGCCCTAACATGTTATGGAAACAAAATTATTATTATTAACTGTCCACAAAGCTGGCATGCAACGTCCTCAGCCGTATGCCATGCACTTACGCATGACCCTGACCCGCATGTGCACATGCGCCCGCGCCCTTCCCGACCGCTGCACAAAGCTCACCCACAGACATGTGCCACACCTGTGCACTAGGCACTTAAACAGATACACGGACACAGGGACACAGGAGGATGCAGTGACTGGTAAATTATTATAAATGATATTTATTTTTAATGAATACTCAACCACATTGTGTTTAGTTTACCTGGAGTTCAGTTTGGAGGAAACTGAGTATGTTACCTTTGGAAATCAGATTCCACTACTATGTACATGTGTCTCTATGTGTCTCGAAAGCACATGTTGTTTTCAGAGGTGTAAACGCCAGGAAACAATTGCAGAGACATGAACAGCTAGCCTTGAAGGCTTCCCAAAACACCGGCGAATGTGGAGCTGAGTGAAAGCTCGGCAGAAGCCCGTGTGAACCAGCCCTTAGTTATGGCCCATACTCACGAGTGACATTTGTCGCCGCAACACGCGGCGCGCGCGTGTTGCGGCGACAGGTCGCCCGTGAGTATGGGCCGCCGCACGCGCGCGCACCCTGAACTGTCGCCCGTCGCTCATGTCGCCAGGCGATTGAAACTTTCAATCGCATGGCGACAGTAGCCGCTGCCCCCCCCGCCGCAACTGTCGCTAGTCCGCGTGAGTACGCGCACTAGCGACAGCAAGCTCCATTGAGGTTTATGGAGCTTCCGGCGAGGGGAGGAGGAACGTCGGCGACAGCTTCCGTCTCGCCGCTGGTCCCTCTTCCGCGTGAGTACGCGGAGGGACCTGGAGAGAAGCTGTTGCCGGCCTGTCGCCCACACGCTCACGTGTGCTGGTGACAGGCGATTTTTGCAGCCCGTGAGTACGGGCCATAAGATCAGCTTTAGTAAATCTGCTTTAGTAAAAGAGGCTGTATGACAACATCCATATTCAGAGTTGAAACAACACTAAACTCTTCTAAGTCATCTTATCTCATTAAACAGCAGAGGGACCAATCTACAAACTAATCATAAAGCATTTATATAATAATTAACCATGCTATCTACTTTATCTTTGGCTATACTGTTGGCACTGCATGCTGTAATACATTAATGTCATGTGATACCCTTTATCAGTATGAATGGCTATGTACACAGAGGGAAGTCCATTGCTTGTCTCTTTTTTTTTGTTAACCTTAAAGTGAATTTTAGTTCAACCAGGAATATCAAAGTTAAATATGGTTGTTAGATTAAAATAGATTGTAACAAACAAAATGACACATAAAATGGAAAGCATGTCACTCTGAAAAAAAGTCTCTGTCCTCAGGGGACATTTTTACTCTTCTTTCCGGACTGTAATTGATATGAACAATAGTGTGTCACCTCTACTGACAGGATGCAAAAACTGGGTTTGACTCATTAGCTGGAATTATTGACAGTTACACATAAGTGGCTGTAGGGCCTGCTACACACGATGCAATTTTCACTTAAAGTGGACCTGAACTCTTGTGCAGGACAGAAGGAAAATATAGAGGGATCCAGAAATTGAACAGAAACTGGAGTAAAAATTGTATGATATGTACCAGGCTTTAAAGCTCTGTATTCACCACCCGATGGGTCCTGCGATGTCCCATTCATGACAGTCGCTAGCAACGCCTCTTCCTGCCAGCAGGTATGTGCGACATCATGCAACATTACATGTTGGGAGCAAATGAGACTTCAAGCGATCACGGTACTTTGCGCGGGAGTTGTCGGGGATCTTAGCGATCCGATCTGCCTTGACGGTCGTTATTGCACTGCGACGCTAAGCGACATTCAGGTGTTTTTGTGCATATACCCATGTTGCGATATTGTGGAAACAACCGCTCGGTTTTTAAAAAATTGCCGGTCTTTGTGAAAATCGATGGTAAATCGCAACATGGGTACATAGCTTTAGGCTTATACACGCCATGCATTTTTTACTTCAGATTCTATTTGAGCGATTTATCAAATTGATATTCAGATCTGATATCGATCAGCTATAGAACAAAGCTAGCGATTTTTCCAAATTCCGATCAGATTTTGAATTATCTTTCCAATTGGCTAACAATAAAAAGTGGATCAAAAGGACATACACATGGGACAATAGCCAGTATTTTCAATCGATATAGCCAGAAACAAACATTATTTTCCATCTTGTCCACTCTGCTATCAACAATGAGATTGATTTTGAGTGAGAATTGATCGCTTTTGCCTGATTTCTTTAGAATCTGAAGTGAACATTAAATGTTGTGGTACACACAATGCAATTTTCTGTCAGATTTTGTGTCCAAACGATAATATCCGACAGGTCCGGTCTGATTTCTGATCGTTTTGTCTGATTGATTTTGTACATAACTGATCAGAAAATCGATCAGAAAACAAAAGGAAATCAGATCAGACCATTGGAAATAATTGAATCGTTCTAAAATCTGATGGGAAATTGCATGGTGTGTACCCACCAGAAAGAAACATAGATCATGGTTGGAGGATATTCTACAGAGCTCAGAGGATCAGTGAATTTCATGCTGATATACTGTACTGTACAATTAATTTGAGCCCTGATGTGAAATTTATCAGCTAGGATAGAGAAGGGTTAAGCTACTCAGCACCAAACATGAAACAATATCCGGAATTCAGTGTCAGGTCAGAATAAGCTGTTTGAAAACTTGCAACCCAAAACCAGCAAAGTTAGCAAGTAAGTGAATGCGAGAGAGCCCCCTCTCTACTGTAAGCTCTCCAGAGGAGCACTATGAGATGCGTATCCTCTATTCAGGAGCAATACCCGCAGGGAGACAGGAGATACCCAACCTGCAATAAGTGAATCTCTCTTCATCACAAATGAATTGCTTCTTTCACCTGCAGCTTTCAGGCTGTGTATGAAAAGAGAGGACATAGAATATAACAGAGGCTGGACCATGGAGAGCAGTCTTCTGAAGTGCTATCAGGTAGCAGACCTCGGCAAGACGAGAAGAAGTGTCATAGGACAATCCCTATAATACGTGTGCCTAAAATCCATCATATTCCATAGCTTCACCATCCCCTATCTATACAGACTTACCAGTCCTTCAACAGAACTGCCTTGCTACTTTATGTCCAATGACAGTGGCTTCTTGTGGTCACATAATGACAATATGCAGCGAGAGCAGTAATATAACCAATCACTAGATACATTTGGGCAAAATGGTTTGAAAGTGGATATTGAATATAAATTCTCTCTCTCTTTCCCCCTCTCTCACTGCCTCTCTCTCTTTCTCTCTCTATCCCCCCCCCCCACCCCCCCTTCCCCCCCCCCCTCCCTCTTCCTCTCTCCTACCCTCTCTCCCACCCTCTCACCTCACCTCCCCCCCCCATTATCTATCTATCTATCTATCTATCTATCTATCTACCTGTCTATCTATCAGCTATCTGAGCAAGAAGTTTTGCATCAGAATGACGTTATCCTGATTCAAAACTTCTTGCTTTTACTGATGGCTAACACAGTAGAATACTGTACTGCTACTATAATCTATCTATCTATCTATCTATCTATCTATCTATCTATCTATCTATCTATCTATCTATCTATCTATCTATCCCATGTAAAAAAGAGGTTAATCATGTATTGCTGCTGTAATTATGTACTGATATCTGCTGTACTTATGTGCTGATATTTATTGATCTTAAATCAATACTGACCCTCCCATGTGTGTCTATTATACAGTGCTTACTGATGTGAGCGTGTACAAGCTGTAATTGAGTTGAATCGCAATGCATGAAGGGTGGGTATAGCGTTATACTGTTACTATTCCCTTGGTAAACAAACTATATATAGCTGCTTAGCGTAGAGTGGAGGGCACGTCAGATATACTGTTACCTGGAAAGCGATACGAGGAAGAACACTGATAGAGGCTGATGTGGCTGCAGCTCTCTAGTATAAGCAGGTCAGCGCCAGCAACAGAGCACTAGAGGATGTCATGTCTCATAGGAGTAGCTTTTGTGTCAAGTCACTTTCAAGAGCATTGGAATTGTATCCATAACTGTATTTCTGTTTGCACATCGTTTGTTTCTTTCTCCCTCATAGCATACTTCCATTAGTTTAGAAGTGGTTTATCCATTCCCTCCTCCCTTATCCCATTCTGTTTTCACTTCTCTCCCCACTCTTTTTTCTTTCCTTTTCCTTCTTCCTCCCAGCGTTCTGCTTCTGGTCCCTTCATGGTGTTCCTTTCCATGTTACATTCTGTTTCTGGCAATACTGCTCAGAAAATGTCGGTGAGTTTACATTCCATACTCATGTCTTGTCTGCAGAACTTGCTTTTATTCTGTCCTGACATTTACATTTCTCTATCCTCTTCTCTAACATAGCACAGACTATCTTCCTCCGTATTATCTATCTATCTATCTATCTATCTATCTATCTATCTATCTATCTATCTATCTATCTATCTATCTATCTATCTATCTATCTATCTATCATCTAATATTTCTTTGTTTTTCTAGTTTCTCCTGTCTATCTCTCAGTTTATGTTGTATACTTTAATTTATCTTCTTGATGAGTACACCCATTATTTATATTATCAGATTATTTGTGTTTTCCTGGGACATATTTATTCTGCATTCCCTATGGTTAACTAGTTCAGTAACTGTAGCCAAATTAGGACAACAGTATCATCCTGCATCCACTGAAACGCAGAAAAACTTCTGTATCTTATGCTATGTGTGGATCTGAGTCTGATGAAAATATGAAGTTACTTCCTCTTATTTAAGTTTTTCTTTTCAACATCTGACCAGTGTTATTGGTTCACAAATAATACAAAGGTCATTGCTTTAGCATGAGCTGTACTAATAGGGACTTCACTTTTGTTTGTTTTTTAATGTTTAGGGAACTGCTCATTTTTTTTAATTTTGTTTTATTTTGCATTCTATACATTTAGTAGTCATTGGCTGTGTGGGTAAAATAAATTTTAGTGTTTAGTGTTTCTCCCCCTACCATTGCATAGCGCTAACCAATTCTCTTGTCATTGTTAACCTCTCCTCAATATCTAACCCTAACCTCCCCCACTAATGTTATATTAACCCCTTCCTGACACATGCCTATAACCTCTTCTCCCCAATGTTACAATGTTAATGATAACCAACCTTCACCTGTCCCCAGGAACATAACTATAGTGGAGCAGCCCCTGCAAGGCGGCAACCACAGAAGGACCCAGAGCTGTAAGGTGGCCCCAACTACCACTTTACTCCCACTGATAAAGGGTTTTATCTTTCAGATCAGGTGTTTTTGTTAAGGGTGTGAATACTATGATGTCTACACTTGACCTTTGGAAGATAGCCCCCAGGCTGTGAGGGTCCGCAGGGTAGGCAAGGAATAGGGTGTGAACATTGGAGGTCCCATCAAAGTTTTGCTGGGGAGCCCCATGATTTGTGGTGGTCCCCCCCCCAACCCTACCTTCTAATCCCAGCCATCATTAACTTTGCCTGACCCCTAACTCCTAACCCTGACCAACGCCTGCCTTCCATTGCCTTTAATGGTCATTTTTGGGGGCTGTATAATAGCTGACAAGTTGTCAGCAAAATGAATCTCCAGCACCATGTTATGGTAACCTGGTGAGGCCAAATTTAAGACCCAGTAAGCAAACACCTTACATATATAAGGGAGACACATTAAATCTTTCCACATATTTGTGGCTTAAAGAGACTCTGTAACTTCAAAAAGATCCCCTGGGGGGTACTCACCTCGGGTGGGGGAAGCCTCCGGATCCTAATGAGGCTTCCCACGCCGTCCTCCGTCCCATGGGGGTCTCGCTGCAGCCCTCTGAACAGCCGGCGACAGGCCCGACTGTAATTTCAATATTTACCTTTGCTGTCTCCAGTGGGGGCGCTGTGGCTGCTTTCGGCTCGGAAATAGACGGAAATACCCGATCTCCATCGGGTCCGCTCTACTGCGCAGGCCCCGGAGACTTGCGCCTGCGCAGTACAGCGGACCCGACGGCGATATTTCCGCCTACTTCGGAGCCGACAGCCGTCAGAGCACCTGCGCAGGAGCCAGGAAGGTAAATATTACGTCACGGCTGTACGGAGGGCTGCAGCGAGACCTCCGAGGGACGGAGGACGGTGTGGGAAGCCTCATTAGGATCCTGAGGCTTCCCCCACCTGAGGTGAGTACCCCCCAGGGGACGTTTTGCCGTTACAGTTCCTCTTTAATACCTTAAAGGACACCCGAAGCGAAAATAAACTAATGAAATAAATGATTGTAGAGAATCAGCTTTATTCGCCAAGTACGTCGACTGACGCACCCGGAATTTTTTGTGGTACACACGGCAGGAGTATACAGATACAGATTTTATACAGATCAGTTCACACAGATCAGAATACAGATACAGATTTTATACAGATCAGTTCACACAGATGGGAGAAGGAGCTAAAAAAGACTGCAAACATCAAACAGATTACAAGGGGGGGTGAGGTTGAGCGTAGTTGGGCAGTAGTGCAGCGTCAGTGCACGGCTAGGGGGGCTTTGCAAGGGTGGTAACTCGAGTTCAGTAGGAGAACAGCTTGGGGAAAGAAAGTGTTCAAATGTCTGGTGGTCTTGGTGAGGATCGATCTGTAGCGGCGTCCCAAAGGCAGACGGTCGAAGTATCGGCTGCCAGGGTGAGTAGGGTCGTTCAGTATTCTGTTTGCCCTAGACCACAGTCTGGAGGTATGTAGGAGATCCAGAGGTGGAAGGGGAGACCCGATGATCTTCTCAGCGGCATTGATTACTCTCTGGAGCTTAAGTCTGTCGCTCGCAGTAGCGCCTGCGTACCAAACAACAATAGAGGAGCAGAGGATAGACTCCACGGTTGCGGTGAAAAAGGTGATCAACAGTTCCCGCGGCATCCCAAATTTCCTCAGCTGCCTCAGAAAGAACAGCCTCTGCTGAGCCCTCTTCTGGGCCTTGGAGGTATTTTCAGCCCACCTAAGGTCTTTCGTGATGGTGGCACTTAGGAAACGGACGCTCGTCTCCCTGGAGACTTCGATGCCTTCAATGGAGACCGGATGGAGCGGGTGAGGGAGTGGCTATGCGGCGATCGCGTCATTCGTGACGCGATCAGCCGCCGGGGACTCGCTCCGCCCACCGCTCGTAGTAACCCGCCGGCCATTCGGAAGCGCCGGCGGGTTACTAGCACTCGGATCGCCGCTGCACGTATGTATAATAGGCTTTGTAATGTATACAAAGCCTATTATACTGGCTGCCTCCTGCCCTGGTGGTCCAAGTGTCCTCTAAACACCCACTAATTACCCATCAATCACCCATCACTCACCCCCTATCACCACCTGTCACTGTTACCCATCAGATTAGACCCTAATCTACCCCTTGCGGGCACCCAATCACCCGCCCACACGCTCAGATTGCCCTCAGACCCCCCCTTATCAATTCGCCAGTGCAATATTTACATCTGTTATTCCCTGTAATAACCCACTGATCACCTGTCAATCACCTATCAATCACCCCCTGTCACTGCCACCCATCAATCACCCCCTGTCACTGCCACCCATCAATCAGCCCCTAACCTGCCCCTTGCGGGCAATCTGATCACCCACCCACATCAATAGATCGCCCGCAGATCCGACATCAGATCACCTCCCAAGTGCAGTGTTTACATCTCTTCTCTCCTCTAAACACCCACTAATTACCCATCAATCACCCCCTATCACCACCTGTCACGGTTACCCATCAGATTAGACCCTAATCTGCCCCTTGCGGGCACCCAATCACCCGCCCACACCTCAGAACGTCCTCAGACCCCAGCCCTGATCACCTCGCTAGTGCATTGCTTGCATCTATTTCCCCCCTCTAATCACACCTTGAGACACCCATCAATCACCTCCTGTCACCCCCTAGCACACCTACCCATCAGATCAGGCCCTAATTTGCCCTGTGTGGGCTCCTGATCACTCGGCCAAACCCTCAGATCCCCCTCAGACCCCCTTCCGATCACCTAACCAGTGCATTGATTGCATCTATTTTCCCCTCTAACCGCCCCCTGAGACACCCATCAATCACCTCCTGTCACCCCCCTAGCACTCCTATCCATCAGATCAGGCCCAAAACATCCTGTCATCTAAGAGGCCACCCTGCTTATGACCGGTTCCACAAAATTTGCCCCCTCATAGACCACCTGTCATCAAAATTTGCAGATGCTTATACCCCTGAACAGTCATTTTGAGAAATTTGGTTTCCAGACTACTCACAGTTTTGGGCCCGTAAAATGCCAGGGCAGTATAGGAACCCCACAAGTGACCCCATTTTAGAAAGAAGACACCCCAAGGTATTCTGTTAGGTGTATGATGAGTTCATAGAAGATTTTATTTTTTGTCAAAAGTTAGCGGAAATTGGATTTTTATTGTTTTTTTCACAAAGTGTCATTTTTCACTAACTCGTGACAAAAAATAAAATCTTCTATGAACTCACCATACCCCTAACGGAATACCTTGGGGTGTCTTCTTTCTAAAATGGGGTAACTTGTGGGGTTCCTATACTGCCCTGGCATTTTAGGGGCCCTAAACCGTGAGGAGTAGTCTAGAAAACAAATGCCTCAAAATGACCTGTGAATAGGACGTTGGGCCCCTTAGCGCACCTAGGCTGCAAAAAAGTGTCACACATGTGGTATCGCCATACTCAGGAGAAGTAGTATAATGTGTTTTGTGGTGTATTTTTACACATACCCATGCTGGGTGGGAGAAATCTCTCTGTAAATGGACAATTGTGTGTAAAAAAAATCAAAAATGTGTCATTTACAGAGATATTTCTCCCACCCAGCATGGTTATATGTAAAAATACACCACAAAACACATTATACTACTTCTTCTGAGTACGGCGATACCACATGTGTGACACTTTTTTGCAGCCTAACTGTGCTAAGGGGCCCAAAGTCCAATGAGTACCTTTAGGATTTCACAGGTCATTTTGAGAAATTTCGTTTCAAGACTACTCCTCACGGTTTAGGGCCCCTAAAATGCCAGGGCAGTATAGGAACCCCACAAATGACCCCATTTTAGAAAGAAGACACCCCAAGGTATTCCGTTAAGAGTATGGTGAGTTCATAGAAGATTTTATTTTTTGTCACAAGTTAGCGGAAAATGACACTTTGTGAAAAAAAACAATTAAAATCAATTTCCGCTAACTTGTGACAAAAAAAAAATCTTCTATGAACTCACCATCCTCCTAACGGAATACCTTGGGGTGTATTCTTTCTAAAATGGGGTAATTTGTTGGGTTCCTATACTGTCCTGGCATTTTAGGGGCCCTAAACCGTGAGGAGTAGTCTTGAAACGAAATTTCTCAAAATGACCTGTGAAATCCTAAAGGTACTCATTGAACTTTGGGCCCCTTAGCGCAGTTAGGGTGCAAAAAAGTGCCACACATGTGGTATCGCCGTACTCAGGAGAAGTAGTATAATGTGTTTTGGGGTGTATTTTTCCACATACCCATGCTGAGTGGGAGAAATATCTCTATAAATAGACAATTGTGTGTAAAAAAAATAAAACAATTGTCATTTACGGAGATATTTCTCCCACCCAGCATGGGTATGTGGAAAAATACACCCCAAAACACATTATACTACTTCTCCTGAGTACGGCAATACCACATGTGTGGCACTTTTTTGCAGCCTAACTGCGCTAAAGGGCCAAAAGTCCAATGAGCATCTTTAGGCTTTACAGGGGTGCTTACAATTAGGCACCCCCAAAATGCCAGGACAGTGAACACACCCCACAAATTACCCCATTTTGGAAAGTAGACACTTCAAGGTATTCAGAGAGGAGCATAGTGAGTCCGTGGCAGATTTCATTTTTTTTTTGTCGCAAGTTAGAAGAAATGGAAACTTTTTTTTTTCTTTTTTTTGTCAAAGTGTCATTTTCCGCTAACTTGTGACAAAAAATAAAATCTTCTATGAACTCACCATGCCTCTCACTGAATACTTTGGGATGTCTTCTTACCAAAATGGGGTCATTTGGGGGGTATTTGTACTATCCTGGAATTTTAGCCCCTCATGAAACCTGACAGGTGCGCAGAAAAGTCAGAGATGCTTGAAAATGGGAAAATTCACTTTTGGCACCATAGTTTGTAAACGCTATAACTTTTACCCAATCCAATAAATATACACTGAATGGTTTTTTTTTTATCAAAGACATGTAGCAGAATAACTTTCGCGCTCAAATGTATAGGAAATTTTACTTTATTTGAAAAATGTCAGCACAGCAAGTTAAAAAAGTCATTTTTTTGCCAAAATTCATGTCTTTTTTGATGAATATAATAAAAACTAAAACTCGCAGCAGCAATCAAATAGCAGCAAAAGAAAGCTGTATTAGTGACAAGAAAAGGAGGTAAAATTCCTTTAGGTGGTAGGTTGTATGACCGAGCAATAAACCGTGAAAGCTGCAGTGGTCTGAATGGAGAAAAAGGCTCTGGTCCTTAAGGGGCGAAAAGACTGTGGTCCTTAAGTGGTTAAGGCAGGTTGGAACTTTGCCCTCGGGCCAGTGATTTGTTAAAGAGAGGGGTGAGGACAGGAACAAGTTGGGTTGCGCAGATTCGCAGGCAGATAGATGACACACCGTCCGGGCCTGAGGCCTTCCTGGGGTTAAGCCACCGGAGTTGTTTCAGGACATCGGCTTCTCGGACAGTTACCAGACCTGTGCCGGGTGACGTCTCTGGTGCGCTTGCTTGTGCCTCACGTGTGAGGGGGTCTCTCTCAAACCGGCAATAGAACTCGTTGAGTTTCTCAGCAAGTTCTGTGCTGGGTGGAGCGTGCTGAGGGGGAGGTTTCAGATTCGTGGCTGCCCTTAGGCCTCTCCAGACTTCCCGTGGATTGTTAGACTGGAGGCTGAGACGCAGCTTGTCTGAATAGTTCTGCTTCGCCACCTTGATTTCGTGGTTTAGGGTATTCCTGGCCTCACGAAACTCCTCTGGGGTGCCTGATTTGTGAGCTGCTGCCTTTGTTTTCCTGAGCTGGTTCAGCTTACCATTGAACCATGGCTTGCTGTTGGGGAAGACTTTGAAGCTCGTCGTCGGGATGCATGACTCCTCACAGAAGCCGATGTAGGATGTGATGTTCTCAGCCCATTCCTCCAGGCAGGGTGACTCCAGGGCTGACCAATCGGTGCATTCGAAGCAGGCCTGAAGTTGCTGCTTGGCCCCCTCTGACCATTTCTTTACAGTTCTCAGGGCTGGTTTGGTGGACCCTAGCTGCCTTCTGTAGGTGGGAATCAGGCGGACAAGGCAGTGGTCAGAGTTGCCGAGGGGAGCCCATTGAGTGGCCTTGTAGGCATCCTTGAGCACGGTGTAGCAGTGGTCAAGGGTGTTCTCCTGCCTGGTGGGGCACGTTATATGCTGTTTGTAGTGGGGGAGCTCCCGGCGGAGGTTGGCTTTATTGAAGTCCCCCTGGATGATAAAGAGGGAGTCTGGGAAGGATGTCTCCCACTGGGTGATGGAGTCGCATAGCTTGCCCAGGGCACTTGAAGTGTCTGCGTCGGGTGGGATGTAGACCCTGACCAGAACGAAGGAGGAGAACTCTCTAGGGGAGTACACTGGCCTGCAGTTTACGAGAAGGAGCTCGATGTCTGGTGTGCAGCATTTGAACAGGGTGGTGGTGTTGGTGCACCAAGCGGTGTTGATGTAGAGGCAGATGCCACCACCTTTCTTTTTTCCGGAGAGAGTCGGGTCACGATCAGCTCGAATGAGATTGTATCCCTGAAGGAGAAGGGAGTTGTCGGGGATGGCGTCTTTCAGCCATGTCTCTGTGAAGCAGAGGATGTGGGTGCACCCTTCCAGCTCGCGTTTGTTGCCAAGCAGGATGAGCAGTTCGTCAAGCTTATTTGGAAGGGACCGAACGTTCGATAGTATGATAGCGGGAGGGGTGTGCGCAGGCCTCTCCTCTTGAGTTTCGTAAGTGCCCCCGCCCTGCACCCGAGGTAGCGATGCCTGTTTGGGGCCCATTTGGTGGAGCTGGTGAGGTGGTCAATGTGGGCACAGACTGAGTCCCACAGGAGCGGTGCTGCCCTCGTAGCTATCTTCCTTTTCCTAAAAATGACTTTTTAAGATATTCCACAGTTTTATGTTTAAAGAGAACCTGAGACAGGGTTCTTACAACTCAATCTGCACACAGAGGCTGGGTCTGCCTATAGAGCCCAGCCTCTGTTGCTATTTAGCTTCCTTCAAAGCCCCCTCTGCTGTACATACCTATGTCTATCTCATCATGTCACACGTCACTTCGGGTAGCCTTTAAAGTGATCCTGTGAGGTTAACAAACAAAGAGTTAGTAGAAAAACCTCCAGAGGGTTCTCCAATCCCTCTTGAGACCATTGCAGTTCACTAGGACCCTCTTCTTCTTTTCAGCTGTGCTCCTGCCCATGAACAAGGGTGGCCCTACTGTGGCCACACAACATATTTGACAATCCCTTGTTGAATAGGTTAAGTGGCTCCCACTAGAGCAGCAATCTCAAGAGAGATGGGGGAAACCTCTGGAAAAATCCAGAGGCTTTCCTCGACTGAGGTAAGTATCTAACTATTGTGGGGGTTTTTTCTTCAGGTACATTTTAAAGGATAAACTGCAGCAAGTAGTACAAAGGATATTAGAGAGGACCTCTGCTTAGATCTAATTTCAATTCAAATGGAGCAACTGACAAGGTGGCAAAGGATTAATATCAGGTAGATGTTGAGCATCCACCCCACCTAGCATGTGTATGCCTGACCATAAGTGCCACATGCAACACTCTAAGAATAGCTTCATCAACTTCAAGATACTGTACTGACGTTTATTTTTTTTATTACTGATATTTTTCACAGGACAATGCTAGGAACAGTGAGTTGAGGATTATTTAGGAACAACAAAAAAACAATTATGAGAAAAAGAAAGTTCAAGCTCTTTCATTTATTTCAGGCTGGGTACATACATAACAGAGCGTGAAAGGTCGCGTTTTCTGTCATGTGCGTTTTTTTGTGTGTGCATTTTTACTGCTTTTGCGTTAGCATTTTTTTACTGCATATGCATTTTTCTAGTCTTTTGCAGGCATTTTTATGCGTTTGCAGTTCGCATATACAAAACGCATATGCGTTTTGTATGTGTTTTCCATGCATTTTTCAATTGCGTTTTATGCAAATCCCTAGGAAGACAACATGAAGCGGAAATACATCAGAAAACAATTTTTTAAAAATTGCATTTTTTGATGTGACCCATTGGCTTGCATTAGCAGCAAAAACGCAGTGTTTTCCGCAACACTAATATTTTTGCTATGTGTGTTCCTTGCCTCAGTTTTCACATATCAAAGCATAATAAAACATTATCTGGTTCTTACCAAGTCTTAATATTAGGTGAATATATGCTTAGACAAACAACAGCGCAACATATTACATAGTATCATTATTTGTTTAAAAAGATCAAAAAAGTCAAAATGTAGAAGCAGGCTGTGAAATATTAAGTACACTCTTACCACTTCCACAAGAATTAAGAGGGTAAATGGCAGCCAGGTTCTACTAATCAAACATACTTGATTATAGTAAGCGTGAACCCATCTATAAAAGCAAAAATTCTGGTAATTTGCTGGTCTGGATGGAACACTCAGGTCGATCTAAACACACAATGGCAAGGAGAAAAGACATATGAAATGATCATAGATGAACAGTTGATGCGGCCCATTAATTTGGGAAGACAGTAAGGCCATTTCCCAGAAATGTCTGCATTCTGAAAAACTTAATCACACATGGAAAACTTTTTTTTAAAACAGAGAATTCCCCCTGAGGTTGGAAGAAGCCCCAGGTAAGTAAATCACAACTTTTTTCTCACTTAAGGTACCCTTTAACAAATCATTATGTAACCTAATCAAAAGAGCAAGTCTCTCCCACTAGGGAGGCAGACCTCATGCCAACCCACTCATTCCTATAGAGGCTGCTCTTGTTGATCCCTTTTACTGTATATCTGTGATGTAAATTAACTACATTAACTACATTCAGGAGCCACACTGGAATTATGGAGTAATCAGTGATGAGTGATAACATTTGCCCAATTTTGTGACAGAATTGATGATTTCACCAGATTTTTTTTCCTGCTTATCAATGAATTTTGTGATTTCTCAGGGATGTGATGTCACTTCAGTATGTAGATGCCTGCGAGGAGAGAAGAGGCGCCCTGCTGTCACTTGAGGAAGATGCTAGACGGTATCTTTTGCTGCAGGCTGGGGGGCATCAGCTGGATTGGGAGCCTCAGAAGCTTACTTTCCAGGGATAGGGGGATATGGGGAGAGGGGCCCCCAGGTTACCTTTGCCCAGGGGCCTCCATGCCGCTTAAACTGGCCCTGCTCATTGCAGTGATAACATGCACAACATTACTTACGCAAGTAACATACTAAGCATCAACCTGATAACGTGCATTTTTTGCCAGTGGACTGTTCGTGGCAAAACGTTTGCGTTTGCATTTAATATTGAAGTCAATTTCCACTGTCCTTAGTGGTTAATAGCAAAGCCCCCCACATGCTACAATCACCTCTCAGGCTTGTCTAGCTAATTGCTATAGGTCAGACTGTATGCTCATATGACTGACCTATAACCTAGCCCTAACACCTGCGTACACTCCTGCCTAACAAACAAAACTACACAACCCTGCAGGTAGATGTAGCATACATCCTGGCATATAGCATTCACCAAACACAGCAAGGAAATGCAGATACAGTATAATTGAATAGTCACCTGAGGCCTATGGACCTAGGCAATCCAGATGAAAGTATAATCATCACAATACAGATGCAAGGTCAGACAGGCCGGGATCAGGGCAGGCAGCGTTCATGCAAGGTCCTTAAACAATCCGAGGTTTGGCAACAGGGAATCCAGTAGCTGCAAGGTCAGGTACAAGCCGGGTCAGCAACAGATGATCAGAAGAAGAATAGTCAGGTTCAATTCGGGTCGGCAACAAGTTATCAGATCTGCAAGAAGCTTGGTCAAGAGACAGACAGGATCTGAGGCAAGACAAGGCACTTGGTGTGGTTCTTTTATATCAGTGCTAACCAATTAAAAAGTAACAGAATCCAAAACAACCAATCAGTTTGTGGCGTGTCAGCAAGTCAGCTGACACGCCGGTACGCATGCTGCTATTGTTTACAGCGGCGGAGCGCATACTAAGGACACATCCGCCGCTTGGCCAATAAGGAAGAAGGGCCATGCGCTCCACTGACATCAGAGCTTCGCCGAGACCCAGAGGCTTGTGACTCAGCGTGGATCTCGGCGTTCCGCTACCATATGAGGAAAGGTCTTACATCACCAAATTTGTAGGGTTTGTTAAGGAGAACAGCTGAACAGTGGTGGGGGTGGGGGGGGGGGGAAGAGAGAACATCAGGTTCCTCAGTGTCGGGGCTTGCCAATGCCTCTATTGGTCTTTTAACAGGCCAATTGTAATCCTCATTTGTGTTAGGAATAATGCATTGCCTTCTCCTGCCTGCTGGTGGCAGCTTTTACTTGGAGAACTTTGGACTTTCACTGTGCCACCAGCAGAGGGCTTTGTGGACATTTAGCAGCCTTGAAGTTCCACCTTCCACCAGCAGGTGGCCGTGTGCTGCCTGTACTAAGGAACTGCAGTTCTGTGTCTGCCCTGCAGAGGCCTCTATGGGACTTTGGTTAATTACCACCAGCTGCATCCTGCTTCTATTTAAGACTGCCTCTTCCTCCAAGCGATTGCCAGAACGTCTATGTCTGTAGGTCTGAGTTCCTGGTCACTCCTGTATCTGAGTCCTGTAACCTATTCCTTGTAACCTGTTCCTTGATCTGATTTTCCTGTTGCTGAACCTTGCTAGTCCTGACTTTGCCTCTGCTCATTCCTTTGTACCTCGATATATCTGAATTACCGCTGCTGACCCTGATATGTGTTTTGACCTGTCTTTGCCTGCTCCTTTTGATACCGCGTTATTGTATATAATTGCTTGTACATATATATCTCGTGCACACCGTTTGTAAATAGATAGTTAGATAGTTAGGTGTTATATATATTTTGTCACTGCTTCCCGGGTTATTTGTGTATATATTGTGTGCTGTGTATATGTGGTATGATATTTGCATTCACGCTTGCATGTATGCTTGCATTATTGCATTTGCAATAAAACATTATTTTTGCACCTTAATTCCTGGTTCCAGTGTCTGTATACTGCAAACTGTGGTCAAACCCTGTTTCTCCGTTCAGGGCCGTGACAGTACGTTCTGGACATATATACACTGACCACTGCAGCTATACTGCACACTGATACCTGGCTGTTATGTCCAAATATGGATCTGCAACAAATTGATTATTATGCATTGCTTGCTGATGAGGATGAAGCTGAGTGTCGTGCAGATTTTGCTGATTTCTCTAAAGCTGAATTGCAGCAGTTGATTAGCCAGACATATAGTTATGTCAAATTAGGAATAATTCGTACACAAGATATTGAAAATTTAGCCAGGATCTGGAATGATCTCGCATACCCCAAAATGACAAATGTTTGCATGCAACCTGATTCTGACCAAGGTGTAGTCAGTGATTATGATCCACCGTTTGACAATTATGCCATAGAAGCTCTGATTAACTTGTTTGAGGATGACAGGGAATATTTTCTTGATCATTACTCAAACAAAGGTAAACAGACCGTGCAGGCTTGTATAGATTCCCTCCAGTCCCTGATCACTCAGGGAATATGCAAGTATGGGAAAGCTTCCCTTCTGCTAAATGCATGGCAGAGAATTATCTCTGCAGGTTCCACAGCTCCTGCCTTACCTGTTATAAGTCCTGTCCAGGTTGATTTTACTTCTGAACAAGTTAACATGTACTATAGTTATTTGAAGAGAGACAGAAAAGCATTTTTTGACTTTTACATTAAGCAAAGCTTTGCATTTGTTTCTGGATGTAAATGTGCGGTTGAGAGTCTATTGTCTGACAGAAAATGTAAGCCTGAGTCAGCCCATGCTTTAATCAATGCATATTCAGAAATCTTGTCATTATGCACACCTCCTGTTAACCCTCTGAATGCCACTCACTCCCAGCCCACTGCAGTTAAACAGCTGCAAAGTCAGTCTCCCAGCAAAGAAGAATTTAATTTTATTTTTGACTCTGAACTGATTGATGATTTGTTTGATTTTCTGAGAAAGGATAGAGAAGGATTTATTAAGTACTACTGTGACAAAAGTGAAGGTTTTGTGTCTGCCTGTATACGTGCAACTGAGACATTGATTGCGCATAGGCTTTGCAAGTATGAATCCGCTTCTGCCTTAATTGCTGCCTATTTAGAAGTCCTGCCAGTAAGAAATTCTTCAGTTAACCCTCCGAATGTCTGTCACATTCAGAATCCTCAGCCCACAGCTACTAAACAGCTTAAATGCCAATCGCCCATTACAAAACAATTTGATTTCATTTTTAACTCTGATCAGATTGATCACTTATATGGTTATTTAAAGAGAGACAAACAAGGGTTTTATGAATCTTACTTTGAGAAGGGGGAATTGTATGTGTCTGCCTGTGTTCGTGCAACTGAGTCATTGATGCTGCATAAGCTCTGTAAGCGTGAATTTGCTTCTATGTTGATTACTGCCTGGCGTGAAATCCTTTCTTCCTGTTTCCACTCTCCTCCTTCTGCTCATTCTCCATGTATCTCTTCTTGTGTCCAGAACTCAGAACCTGCAATAGTTAAAAAACCTGTAAAATCAGCAACATTACAAACCGCTATCAGATCCACACCTTGGTCCTGGCAGTATCCAGTTATATCAAGAGAACCTGCTGTTCCAGTTTCCAGAGTGGTCACCAAAACCAGACGCAAATACTTTCCTACAGCTTCCATTACTCCAGTCATCTCACCTTCCGTGCAGCCTCCAGTCATCTCGCCTCCTGTGCAGCCTCCAGTCATCTCGCCTCCTGTGCAGCCTCCAGTCATCTCGCCTCCTGTGCAGCCTCCAGTCATCTCGCCTCCTGTGCAGCCTCCAGTCATCTCGCCTCCTGTGCAGCCTCCATCCAACTCCTGTTTGGTGCAGCCTCCAGTTAATGTTCCTGTGACACTTGTTATACAGACTCTTGCCTTCCTCTCACAACTCTTGCAGACTTTGTATGCTCCAGAATCCAGTCCCGCCGTTGGTTTGTCTACAAAGCCTTGCCTCCAGCCTGCAGAGACTTTGCCTCCGTCTCCAGAGCCTTGTGCTCAGTCTGCAAAAACTCATTTCCAACCTACAGAGACTTCAAAACAACTTGCAGAATCCTGCTCACAGTCTGCAGAGCTTGCAGAATCCTGCTCACAGTCTGCAGAACTTTGCATCCAGTCTGCAGATCCCTGTTCCCAGTCTGCAGAATATTGCTTCCAGCCTGCAGAGACTCTGTCTTCATCTGCAGAGCCTTGCCTCCAGTCTGCAGAGACTTCAAATCAACCTGCAGAATCCTGCTCGCAGTCTGCAGAGCTTTGCATCCAGTCTGCAGAACCTTGTTCCCAGTCTGCAGAATATTGCCTCCAGCCTGCAGGGACTTTGCCTCAGTCTGCAGAAACTCACTTCCAGCCTGCAGAGACTCTGATCCAATTTGCAAAAGTTTGCATCCAGTCTGCAGAAACCTGCACCCAGCCTGCAGAATGTAGTCCTAAGTCTGCAGAATCACGCTCTCTGCTGGTAGAGACTTTGCCTCAAGATACAGAAACCTGCATACAGCCTACAGAACCTAGTATCTTGCCCACACCGTTTCAGTTCCAGCTCGCACAGGCCCAGTCCGCACAGTCTCAGTGCCAGCTCACACAAACTGTATCAGGGTCTCAGCCAAAGGTCCAGTCAAGTGCTCAGCCAACGGTTCAGCCATGCGCTCAGCCAACGGCCCAGCCAAATGCTAAGCCAAAGGTCCAGATCCATGAAGTTATACAGTCTGTTGCCCTGCCTGAAACTACTGAGCCTGTTGCCCTGTCTGAAGCTTCCCGACCTGTTAACCTGTCTGAAGTTTTCCTGCCTTCTGTTTCACCTGATGTTATGCCATCTGCTGCCCAGCCTCCACAGATTTCTGCTGCTGCCCAGCCTCCACAGACTTCTGCTGCTGCCCAGCCTCCACAGATTTCTGCTGCTGCCCAGCCTCCACAGATTTCTGCTGCTGCCCAGCCTCCACAGATTTCTGCTGCTGCCCAGCCTCCACAGACTTCTGCTGCTGCCCAGCCTCCACAGACTTCTGCTGCTGCCCAGCCTCCACAGACTTCTGCTGCTGCCCAGCCTCCACAGACTTCTGCTGCTGCCCAGCCTCCACAGACTTCTGCTGCTGCCCAGCCTCCACAGACTTCTGCTGCTGCCCAGCCTCCACAGACTTCTGCTGCTGCCCAGCCTCCACAGACTTCTGCTGCTGCCCAGCCTCCACAGACTTCTGCTGCTGCCCAGCCTCCACAGACTTCTGCTGCTGCCCAGCCTCCACAGACTTCTGCTGCTGCCCAGCCTCCACAGACTTCTGCTGCTGCCCAGCCTCCACAGACTTCTGCTGCTGCCCAGCCTCCACAGACTTCTGCTGCTGCCCAGCCTCCACAGATTTCTGCTGCTGCCCAGCCTCCACAGATTTCTGCTGCTGCCCAGCCTCCACAGATTTCTGCTCCTGCTCAGCCTGATGCTCCTGTCCTGCCTGATATCTGCCAGTCTCCTGCCAAGCCTGTTGGTACCTGCCAGTTTTCCGTCCGGCCTCCTGCGCAGCCTGATATCTGCCAGTCTCCTGCCAAGCCTGATGGTACCTGCCAGTTTTCCGTCCGGCCTCCTGCTCAGCCTGGTGATCCTGTCCAGCTTCCTGCTCAGCCGGGTGATCCTGTCCAGTTTCTTGCTCAGTCTGATGATCCTCTCCAGTCTCCTGTCAAGCCTGGTGATGCATGCCAGTCTCCTGCCAAGCCTGTTGGTGCCTGCCAGTCTCCTGTTCAGCCTGATCTTGCCCAGTTTCCTGCCAAGCCTGATGATCCTGTCCAGTCTCCTGTCCAGCCTGATACCTGCCAGTCCGCCACTTTTCCTGAAACCTGCCAACCTGATACCTCATTTGATGGTTTCCGGTCTATGTTCCAATTTCCTGGGATTCTGCTCACGGTCCAAAAGATGCTGGTCTGGCTTTGGGTGGCATTGTTGCCCACCCAGGTTGGCATTTTGCTGTCTACTTCATTATTTATTACTTTCTGGGTCCTGCCTGACATTGTACAGGTTCTCGCCCGACTTGCCTTCCTGCTCGAAGATTTACCATTTTTATCACAGCAGCCTCAGACCAAGGTTTCTAAATGTATGTATTTTCCCTCCCTGCCCACCCTGCCTTGGCATCTGCGACCCACCTGGCCAAGGTATTTGTTGCCTGCTTTTCTATGGGACCCTGGTGGGGATTTTCTAAAGACATTGTGGAGCGTCCTGAGGCCGCTCCTTCAGGGGGGGGTAATGTTAGGAATAATGCATTGCCTTCTCCTGCCTGCTGGTGGCAGCTTTTACTTGGAGAACTTTGGACTTTCACTGTGCCACCAGCAGAGGGCTTTGTGGACATTTAGCAGCCTTGAAGTTCCACCTTCCACCAGCAGGTGGCCGTGTGCTGCCTGTACTAAGGAACTGCAGTTCTGTGTCTGCCCTGCAGAGGCCTCTATGGGACTTTGGTTAATTACCACCAGCTGCATCCTGCTTCTATTTAAGACTGCCTCTTCCTCCAAGCGATTGCCAGAACGTCTATGTCTGTAGGTCTGAGTTCCTGGTCACTCCTGTATCTGAGTCCTGTAACCTATTCCTTGTAACCTGTTCCTTGATCTGATTTTCCTGTTGCTGAACCTTGCTAGTCCTGACTTTGCCTCTGCTCATTCCTTTGTACCTCGATATATCTGAATTACCGCTGCTGACCCTGATATGTGTTTTGACCTGTCTTTGCCTGCTCCTTTTGATACCGCGTTATTGTATATAATTGCTTGTACATATATATCTCGTGCACACCGTTTGTAAATAGATAGTTAGATAGTTAGGTGTTATATATATTTTGTCACTGCTTCCCGGGTTATTTGTGTATATATTGTGTGCTGTGTATATGTGGTATGATATTTGCATTCACGCTTGCATGTATGCTTGCATTATTGCATTTGCAATAAAACATTATTTTTGCACCTTAATTCCTGGTTCCAGTGTCTGTATACTGCAAACTGTGGTCAAACCCTGTTTCTCCGTTCAGGGCCGTGACAATTTGGCTGTTAAAAGATGAATAATGGGCACTGGCTGGAGGGAATTTTAAGGATGCTTTGGGGCTTGCTGTACTCAGTATAGCAAATCCAGGGCTAGGGATCGACTCATGAAGCATTATCCATTGTTTGCTGGTATTGAGCAAATATGGCGTGGGACATACAGTGGGATGTGAAAGTTTAGGCAACATTGTTAATCATCATGATTTTCCTGTATAAATCGTTGGTTGTTATGATAAAAAATATCAGTTAAATAGATCATATAGGAGACACACACAGTGATATTTGAGAAGTGAAATGCAGTTTATTGGATTTACAGAAAGCGTTCAATAATTATTTAAACAAAATTAGGCAGGTGCATAAATTTGGGCACCACAAAAAAGAAATGAAATCAGTATTTAGTAGATCCTCCTTTTGCAGAAATTACAGCCTCTAAATGCTTCTTGTAGGTTCCAGTGAGAGTCTGGATTCTCGTTGAAGGTATTTTGGACCTTTCCTCTTTACAAAACATCTCTAGTTCATTCAGGTTTGATAGCTTCCAAACATGGACAGCTCTCTTTAACTCATACCACAGATTTTCAATTATATTCAGGTCTGGGGACTGAGATGGCCATTCCAGACCGTTGTACTTGTTCCTCTGCATGAATGTCTTAGTGGATTTTGAGCAGTGTTAACCTCCTTAGCGGTAACCCCGTGTGTGACACGGGGTAAGCCGCCGGAGGGTGCCGCTCAGGCCCTGCTGGGCCGATTTTCATAATTTTTTTTTGCTGGACGCAGCTAGCACTTTGCTAGCTGCGCCAGCACCCCGATCGCCGCCGCCGCGCGCCCGATCGCCGCTATCCGGTGCGGCGCGTGGCCCCCCCCCCCCCCCCCCAGACCCCTGCGCTGCCTGGCCAATCAGTGCAAGGCAGCGACAAGGGGTGGATCGGGTCTCCCAATGACGTCCCGACGTCCCTGACGTCGATGACGTCATCCCGCCCCGTCGCCATGGCGACGGGGGAAGCCCTCCAGGAAATCCCGTTCTTTGAACGGGATTTCCTGATCGCCTATCGCCGGAGGCGATCGGCGGGGCTGGGGGGATGCCGCTGAGCAGCGGCTATCATGTAGCGAGCCCTGGGCTCGCTACATGATTTAAAAAAAAAAAATATTAAAAAAAAACTGCTGCGCTGCCCCCTGGCGGTATTTTTCATACCGCCAAGGGGGTTAAGGGTCGTTTCCTTGTTGAAAGGTCCCAGCCTCAGCACAGCTTCAGCTTTGTCACTAATTCCTGGACATTGGTCTCCAGACTCTGCTGATACTGAGTGGAATCCATGCGTCCCTCAACTTTGACAAGATTCCCAGTCCCTGCACTGGCCACACAGCCCCACAGTATGATGGAACCACCACCATATTTTACTGTAGGTAGCAGTTGTTTTTCTTGGAATGCTGTGTTCTTTTTCCTCCATGCATAACACCCCTTGTTATGCCTAAATAACTCAATTTTAGTTTCATCACTCTACAGCACCTTTTTCCAAAATAAAGCTGGCTTGTCCAAATGTGCTTTAGCATACCTCAAGCGGCTCTGTTTGTGCTCTGGGTGGAGAAAAGGCTTCCTCTGCATACAGGATATCCTTGTGTAAAGTGTGCCGAATGGTTGAACGATGTTCAGTGACTTTATCTGCAGCAAGATGATGTTGTAGGTCTCTGGTGCTGGTCTGTGGGTTTACTGATTGTTCTCACCATTTGTTGCTTCTATCTATCCGAAATTTTTCTTGGTCTGCCACTTCAAGCTTTAACTTGAACTAAGCCTGTGGTCTTCCATTTCCTCAATATGTTCCTAACTGTGGAAACAGACAGCTGAAATCTCTGAGCAGTGGCATTCCTACCATAGGGAGGCATGGGGTGCCCCACTCCGTGTGTCGGGCTCCCCAGGGGGTGTCACCAAGGCCTCCCACAGAGGCCTGTGCAGGAGAGGGAAGCAACACGGAAAGGAGGGGTGGCGGGGAAAGCGGCGGGGAGGGGGGCCGGGCCGGACCCCCCACCTCCCTCACCTGGGTCCCCTCCTTCTGGCGCTTCCCACCTCCTAATTAGCAGCAGCTTAGATGAGCGGGCAGGAGCGGGCGGAGAGGACTTACTCACCTACTTCCTGCATTCCAGGCGATGGCGCATAGCGTCATCGTCACGTGACACTGGTCTCCACCTTCTCCACCGCCCACTGTGCTTCCTGATTTGCGGAAGCACAGTGAGCGACAGAGAAGTCGGAGACCAGCATCACGTGAGGTTGACACTGTGCGCCATCGCCAGGAGCAGGTGAGTAAGTCCTCCCCGCCCGCTTCGCTAAGCTGCTGGCTGCTGCTAATTAGGAGGGGGGAAGCGCCAGAAGGAGGGGACCCAGGTGAGGGAGGTGAGGGGTCTGGCCCCCCTCCTCGCCACCCCCCCTCCAAGCTTCCCCCCATACCGGGGGCAACTATACTGCTGAGGCACCTATACTATGCTGGGGCCACTAAACTATACTGGGGCCACTAAGCTAAACTGGGGCCACTATGCTATACTGGGGCCACTATGCTATACTGGGGCCACTATGCTATACTGGGGCCACTATGCTACACTATGCTATACTGGGGCCACTATGCTATACTGGGGCCACTATGCTATACTGGGGCAACTATACTAGCTATACTGGGGCAGTGGCGGTGCCATGGGGGTGCTTTGGGTGCTGAAGCACCCCCTAATATTGTCCAAGCACCCCCAGCGTGAACTGATTTTCGCCATCTAATAGACGCTGTGTCAGTTCACTGACAGCAGCAGCCCGCAGCTCCGACAGCGGCAGGGCTGCAGTAAAATGGCATCCGAAGCCCTGCTCTGGAGACTTTGAGTCTGCAGTGCAGGGCTTCAGGTGCCATTTTCCCGTAGCCCTGCTCTCAGCGCTGGAGTTTCAGTTGCTGGCTGGCTGCAGAGGATCGTGGGAGCTGCGCGCCGGACGGAGGCTGGGACAGGAGGTCTGCTGCTGCTTCAGGTGAGTACATTTTTATTTAATTTATATTAGCAGGTGTATCGACTATTCTGGCAAGGTCTGCTACATGATTGAAGTGTTTTCTGGCCAGGTTGGCCACATGATTGCATGTATTTTCTGGTCAAATCTTTCACATGATTGCATATATTTTCTGGGCAAATCTGCCGACATGATTGAACGTGTTTTTTTGGGCAAATCTGCCGACATGATTGAACGTGTTTTTTGGGCAAATCTGCCGACATGATTGAACGTGTTTTTGGGCAAATCTGCCGACATGATTGAACGTGTTTTTTGGGCAAATCTGCCGACATGATTGACCTATTTTCTGGTCAAATCTGTTCACATTACGTGTATTTTCTTGAGAAAACCTGAACAATTATGTGAATTTTCTGGGGAAAGGCCCACTGTCTTTGTGTTGCACTTTTAAAGGGAAGCCGGGGTGAGAATAATATTGGGCTGCCATATTTATCTCCTTTTAAGCAATACCAGTTGCCTGGCTGCCGTGCTGGTCCTCTGCATCTAATTCTTTCAACCATAGACCCTGAACAAGCATACAGCAGGTCAGGGGTTTCTGACAATATTGTCAGAACTGACAAGATTAGCTGCATGATTGTTTCTGGTGTAATTCAGTTCACTACTGCAGCCAAATAGATCAGCAGGGGGCTGCCTATTGTTTAAAAGGAAATAAACATGGCAGCCTCCATATCACTCTTATTCCGGGTTCACTTTAAATTAGTTAGCTCTAGCCCTCATCTGGTCATGGCCATGCCCATTTTTCACCGTGGCGCGCAATGCGACGCATGTTATAATTACACCCATTTTTTTGTTAGCTATACTGGGGCCACTATACTATACCGAGGCCAACTTTGGGGGGGGGGGGGGGGGCCCTACACCTGGGATTACCCGCCGTGTCACGTTTAGCATGGCACATTTGCTTTCTTTTTAATACCCAGCACCGGGTGTCAAATGCCCTAGGTACGCCACTGTCTCTGAGACAGCTTTCTGTATCCTTCCCCTAAACCATGATGGTGAACAATCTTTGTCTTCAGGTCATTTGAGAGTTGTTTTGAGACCCTCATGTTGCTACTCTTCAGAGAAAATGAAAAGAGGAGGGAAACTTACAATTGACCCCCTTAAATACTCTTTCTCATAACTGGATTCATCTGTGTATGTAGGTCAGGGGTCACTGAGCTTACCAAGCCAATTTGAGTTTCAATGATTATTTCTAAAGGTTTTGGAATCAATAAAATAACAACAGTGACTACATTTATGCACCTGCCTAATTTTATTTAAACAATTATTGCACACTTTCTGCAAATCCAATAACCTTAATTTCACTTTTCTAATAACACTGTGTGTGTTTCCTATATGATATATTTAACTGTCATTTTTTATCGTAACAACGAACAATTTATACAGGAAAATAATGACGATTAACAAGGCTGCCCAAACTTTCGCATCCCACTGTATCCGAGGATACTGCCATGGGAGTAAGGCCTGGTTCAGACGGACGCTTGTGCAGCGTTTACCGCCAGCGTTCAGGGCTTGGCGTTAAACGCTCCCATTCAAGTGAATGGGAGCGTTTGTACCAAGCTTTTACGCGCGTTTACACGAACGCGGCGTTCGGGTCCCGATTTTCACTGGCGTTCAAGGAGCCCCTGGAAGCTACATGTTGCTTCCAGGGGCGGTTAACCTTGACGGGCAATGTCCCCCTAGGGGAAGAAAAAACGCAACCGCATCCGAACACAACGCGAACGCTGCTGAAAGCCCGAACGCATTGCCACCGCGACGCCAATGAACGTGACGCTTCCAAACGTCCGTTTGAACCAGCCCTAACTGAAGGTAAGTATTCATGGTTAATTAAGAATATTAAATGCCTTTTTTCATTGTTACATGTTTATTTCATGGAAAACAAAAGTTTGCTTTCTTGAAACAAAAAGTATTTGCAATAATTCAGGTTGGAGAGAGCTCTGAGATGTCTCCCAGTGCATCACTGCTGACATATGCAAATTATCCATTGTTGTCCCTGTAAGCTAAACACACCTTTAGATTTGCAAAAATGCAATGGTATGTCAGCTCGTTAAATACACAGAGCCACAATAATTCAGCATGCGTACAGACTGTTTCAGGCTAGTTGGTCTTCATCAGTGCATGGCATGGATTAATGTGGCTCTATTGGGTTGGACTTGAAACATCCAGCGTTACAGAGTACCCAGAAAGCTCAGGGTGAACCAAAACTCCTAGGAGTGTGAAAGGGGTAACAATGGACCAAAAAGCCCTCGTACTAAGATGCTACGGAAAACAAAAATGTGCTTTCTTAAAACAGAAAGTATTTGCAATAATTTAGGTTACAGTGAGCTCCAGGAAGTCTCCCGTTGCATCACAGCTGAAATATGCAAATGATCCATTGCTGTCCCTGTGGGTTAAACACACCTCCAGATCTGTTGGAATGCAATGATATGTCAGTTTGTTAAATATACAGAGCCACAATAATCCAACATACATGCAGACTGTTTCAGACTGGTTGGTCTTCATCAGTGCATGGTTTTGATGAATGTGGCTCTATGGGGAACACCTAGGAGTTCTGGTTCACCATGAACTTGCTGGGTAATTTTTATTTCATTGTAACTTGTGGAAACTAAATTTCATTTGGGGAGGGGCTGCACATCTGGGGGTCCCCTTATTAAAGGGGACTCCCAGATGCCACCATGAATGCTCCTACGGCGAACACCCCCACCTCCTCCTGGGCACTGGAGGTGAGGAATATACTCTTCTCCATGGATTGGGGGGGAGGCTTGGCTGCCCATCTCTTCCAGTGCTCCTGCTCCACCCCCCGCCCATACCAAGGAACATGTTGGCTGGTATAGAGCCCCATGTAGTCCAGTCTGCTCAGTCTGGCTATCCCAGCCTGCATGGGTGACAAAGGATTAAAGAGACTTGGGAGGGAGGTTTTCCTATTGTAACTTTAAATACAATTTTCTCAAAAACTACAAGGTCTTTATGAAAGATTTGATGATTCTAGCGTGTATGGGGGCGTTGCTATTAACCACTAAAGTCGGCAGTGTTGACATCTCTTTTAAGAACCATTAAAAAACCTTGCATAAAATACATATTTTTTGGCAAATATTTTGTCATTGATCCCCCTCTACTATGCCACTGTCAGGTTTTTGGACACTTTGTTGGTATTTGGACACTTGCACCCAAAGTAACTGATTCACTTTATACAGAGTAGCTTAGAGAAGGTTCTTCTGTAAAAATTCACAATTGAAGGGAGAAAAGAGAAAATAGTGAAGAGAGAAGTGGAGGATGAAGGGAATAATGATAAACATCATAATAATCAATGCAGGATGTTGTCACTGTCACTTTATTTCTTTTCATTTCAAACCTTACACTATTGGTGAACAGGTAAGGTGTTTAGAAAAGCTCACATCATTTTATGGAAATCTTTAACCTAGAGGTGTGTGACCCTTAAAGACCGATGCTGCCTGAAACCTACTCTGAGGCCAGTGGAAGTAGTGAAGAACCTAGTGTCCACACACACCACCCACAAAAGGGGGCCAAGAATACCTAATACCTAATAAGGTATCATCTGTAATAGACCTAATGTAAAATGAGTGAATCTGCTGAACTGTACAGCCCAATATCTTCTCCCTGGTAGAGACCCTACATTTTTACCAGACCAGCATAAGATATTCATCCAGGACTCTCAGGTGGCTGCAAGCAAGTCTTTACACTTTCTGATAGATTGCCAGGAGCTGTGCCTAAAATGAGAGCACATTGCTTCTTGCTAAAACAGCACAAATATTTTCCAGCCAAAGCAGGCAAATGGGCAAATTTCTGTGATGATTTCATGAAGTTTTCTGGCTAATAAAATCACTGATTTTGTTGCTGTGGGCAAATTGAAATGGTCATCAATAATGGAAACATGGATGTTACATCTATGACAACCTTTCGACGTGGAACGTGGAAGATAGAGTTGATTATTATTTATATTAAGTTTAACACTATTTAAACTCCAGTAATGCTTGGCACACCCTCATGCACAAACAGTAGATATTCCAGCCTGTACAGTCAATACCTTGTACGTGGCTCCTTATCTATTGTCAATATTTTCATAGGACTGGTGGAGAATTCCTTTTTATTTCCTGCTTACTTGGAGGTAGCAGAACAAAAGCCCAAGAAGATAATTAAGCAGACTTGTAGATAAACTATGGATGAGCAGCCTAACAGCAGATTTATAAAGTGCTCCTGGAATCTAGTTACTCTGCTACTTTTTATTGTCTGGCTATGGAATTTTAGAATTGAATATCATACTATTTCCTAAATGTATAAATACTTAAAGTCAATGGGAATCAATTGAAAAAAAAATCAAGTAGATACTTACCTAAGGAGAAGGAAGGCTCTGGGATCCATAGAGCCTTCCCGCTGCTCTCCCGGGTCCCTCCGTTAAGCTTGGCTCCCCCGTTTAAATCCTACACCGCGGGGGACTTCGGAAGTCCTGCGTGTGCAGTATGGAGGCTCCTGTCTTCGGGATCACTCGGGCTTTTGAAGACTTCCGAAGCCTCCTTCGGCAGCAGAGAGAGCAGTATTTGACCAAACTGGTCGAGTACTGCTACTGCGGAGCCAGCACTAGAATGGGGACCGAGAGAGGAGCGGGAAGGCTCTATAGGACCCAGAGCCTTCCCTCTCCTTAGGTAAGTATCTGGCTGATTTTTTGATTTGCCATTGATTCCTATTGACTTTAAAACTGAAATAAATGACAAAAAGTGAACATGACATAACTGATTTGGACAAGTTCATGGACCATTTTAAAGGACAACTGAAGTGAGAGGGATATGATGGCTGCCATATTGCCTGGCTGTCCTGCTGATCCTCCACCTCTAATACTTTTAGCCATAGACCCCGAACAAGCATGCAGCAGATCAGGTGTTTCTGACATTATTGCCAGATCTGACAAGATTAGCTGCATGCTTGTTTCTGGTGCAATACAGACACTACTTCAGCCAAATAGTTCAGCAGGGCTGCCAGGCAATTGGTATAGTTTAAAAGGAAGTAAATATGGAGGCCTCCATGTTCTTCTAACTTCAGTTGCACTTTAACCCCCTTGCCATTCCAATTCTGACGGCAAGGGGGCAGTGCAGCACTTTTTAATTTAATTTTTTTTTTAAATCATTTAGCGAGCCCAGGGCTCAGAACGGGATTTCCTGCTGGGCTTCCCTGGTCGCTATGGCGACGGGGAGGGGTGACAGAGGGAATCCCGATCCACCCCTCCCGATCCACCCCTCAGCGCTGCCTGGCACTGATTGGCCAGGCTGCGCAAGGGGTCTGGAGGGGGGGGCAGCGTGGCGGGTAGCGGCGAATCGGCGCCGAGCGGAATATGCACGCAGCTAGCAAAGTGCTAGCTGCGTGCAGTAAAAAATTTTTTTGAAAATCGGCCCAGCGGGGCCGGAGAAATCCTTCTGCGCAGGTTACCCCGAGCTGAGCTCGGGATAACCGGCAAGAAGGTTAAGGTTAACTATTGTGAAAAATACATACATATAAATGTACATTTTCCCAGAGTAAAATTTTATTTTATTTTGTCGCTGATTAGCAGTTTATTTTATCACAAACAGTATACACTGCAGTTCTGTGAAAAGACATTCAGGGCAAGACCTAGGGTAGGGTTATGAAATTCTTCGGGGTGGTAGGAAAGGAAACATTACTCCTTATTTTATTTTCATAGTAGTTGTCTTTATTGTGTTAATCCTAAACATTAGGGAATTGATTTATTACATGCACAGCACATTGGAGAATTGATTGTTTATTACATGCACAAGAATGCATTAGTTTATACTATATGTGTTTTACAAAACTAAGGAGAAATGTCTATAATTTCAGGAAAAGGTGCATATAAATAATAATCTAACGGCACACCTATATCAGATTTGGTCTAAGTGGAATTGATTCAAGGCTCCATGATCTAAAGACATTACTTTATTAATTACTACATACAGCTAACATCCTGACCAGTCTATGAAATTATATTTATATTGTACATTGTATTTCTAAGGATATTAGGGATTGGAAAGATTGCTTAACATGGGGCATCCATTATTACTTTCACAGGCAGAATTTTTCTAGCAAAATAACTTTCTCTGGTGGCAATAATATAGGATAGCAATGAGCACCAAAATCCAGGTATTCTGGTCTCTGGGTAGGATGTTTTGTATTGATGTCTATGGTTTCAGACTCATAGTTAATAGTGCAGCCAATGACCATTTATTTTTTGAGCAAATCAACTTTAACATTTTGATGGTAACACACATTTTAAACCCACCTGACTGCAGCTGTTTTCAGCTCATTGAATGTCAATGGTTAACCCCACCTCCTCCTAGCACTGCACAGGATGCTTTGTGAAGGAATAGAGGCTTCATTGCCTCCACCCCCGGTACTCCCCCAATCTTATTTACCATGAGCATTCTTCAGGGGTGGAGACCAACACTTGTAGGCTCCAAATTCCCTGGGAAATACCAACCTGCATGGGGACCAGTGGTTAAGTGAACTTGAGGTGGGGCTTCCCTGTCCATTTTTTCAACTGTATGTGTGTACTGTCATTTTGAATTAATTCATAATGAAGTTTAGTTTTGTTAATTCACAAAGGAACAATAATCTATTAACGCATTGGATAGCGAGGAAGCCAAAAACAGCCACAATCTGACTCTGTGTTCCCCACCAGAACTTTAAAAAATAAAAATTGGCATGTTTCTAGTTCTACTTGTGACTCTGCTGTACATAGCTAATCTGATGACAATAGCTTGTTTAAAGAGACTATGTAACAACATTTTCAGCCTTATTTCTTTTATCCTATAAAGTTCCTATACCTGTTCTAATGTGGTCTGGATTACTGCAGCCTTTTCTAGTTGCACTGTCTCTGTAATACATCTAATCTTCTTTCCTTTGTCAAGCTTTGTTGACCCAGGGAGGAATGCACTGCCTCTGTTGTATAGGGACAAGTTATGCACGCCCAGGGCCGGATTTACAACTCAGGAGCCTATAGGCACTGAAGTCTTGGCGCCCTAAGCCCCGCCCCTCACTACAGGCCACACACCCAACTCACGCCATCTATTTTTATAAAATAAAACCATGCAAGGTAATACAGATTTTACCAATGCCAAGTAGAGAATACCAACATTATTCAGATATTGCCATGGACATGCTAAATTAGCCAAATATAGACAGTTATTACCAACAAGTAGATAATACAAATCACAAAGAAATTATACTAATATAACACAAATTGTGATAGTTTCTAACCACAGGGAGGCAATAATAAGTAGATTTTAGTGATCGGTATTTTCTAGTGATAGGTAATATGGATGATTAGTGATTTGACGTAAATACGATTAGTCTGCAGATTGAAAGTGAACCCAATCAAAATCAGCTGCAATGGCATTTGATTGGTCAATTTCAATCTGTAGTTGAAGGAGAAGTTAATGACATTGGGGTACACCTGTACACACTAGTTTTTCACCTAACACCATCAACCAATGATCATTTTAGCCAAGAAAAATCAAAACCACACAAGTTTAGCAGGGGCTGTACCACTACTTTGCACATCGCAAATCAGATTCAGTCAGCCTATACCTACTAACCTGACTTGAGTACCTTGATTAATCAGCTATTCTAATGGCCAGCTGGTAGTGATCTGTTGAGTCTAGCGGCAGGCTGGTAGTGATCTGTTGAGTCTAGTGAAAGGCTGGTAGTGATCTGTTGAGTGTAGTGGCAAACAGGCAGACTCTAGTGGCAGGCAGGCAGTAATCGGTCAATTCTAGTGGAAGGTAGACAGTGATCAGTAGATTTTAATGCTAAGTAGGCAACAACCTCACCCCTGCCTTTATAAAGTATAGGGTGGTGCACAAAAGACCGGCACAGCTGCTTGCCCTGAATGCAAGTATACAGGTAAACGCTGGACTGTTCCAATTCTGGCCTGTCCCCCATGATATGGAGTTCTCTGCTGTAGAATTAGTTGGATGTGGGGAGAAGCAGAGAGATGGCTCTCCCTGCACTAGGCAATGTAGGGATCCGTTATGCTGAAGAGGATGGGAAGTCTCTTTAGGATCTAGAGCAGGCATGGGCAAACTTGGCCCTCCAGCTGTTAAGGAACTACAAGTGCCACAATGCATTGCAGGAGTCTGACAGCCACATATGCATTGTGGGACTTGTAGTTCCGTAACAGCTGGAGGGCCGAGTTTGCCCATGCCTGATCTAGAGGCTTCCGCTTCCTGAGATAACACCCCCCCGGGGCACTTTTTTCCCTTCAAGGAACATTTTTATAGGAATACTTAAAGGACAAATGAGGTGAAAGGTATATGGAGGCTGCCATATTTGTTTCCTTTTAAACAATACCAGCTGCCTGACAGCCCTGCTTGATCCAATTTGACTACAGCAGTGTCTGAATTAAACCAGAAACAAGCATGCAGCTAATCCTGTCAGATCTGACAATGTCAGAAGTCCCTGATCTGCTGCGTGCTTGTTCAGGGTCTGTGGCTAAAAGTATTAGAGGCAGAGGATCAGCTTGACTGCCAGGCAACTGGCATTGCTTAAAATTGAAGAAATATGACAGCCTCCATATCCCTCTAACTTCAGTTGTCCTTTAAGCTAAAAATAAAAATTATTTGAACTTACCTGGGGCTTCTTCCAGCCCCCTGGACTCATCCTGTGCCCACAACATCCTCCAGGTCCTCTCTGGCCAGCTATGGCGAACCCTGCAAAGCTGGCTGGTTGCTAAGAGTCAGAGGCTACGCAGGAGCGGCCCCGAGCCGTGAACACCCTGACTGCGCTCCTGTAACCGGGAGCGTTCTGTGCATGTGCAGTACGCTGAAATAGCTGCATGTGAAGAATGCTCCTGGGAGTGTAATCAGGGTGCATGCAGCTCAGGGCCACACATGCGCAGTAGCCACTGACTGTTGGCGACCAGCCAGCTTTGCGGGGTTTGCTGCAGCTGGCCGGAGGGGACCAGGAGGACATTGTGGGCACAGGATGAGTCCAGGGGGCTGGAAGAAACCCCAGGTAAGTTAAAATCATTTTTAAAGTATTCCTTTAACCACGGACACCCCCCTCCTACTTAAAAAAAAGCAATGAATACAACCACAGAGCACCTTCAAAACACACACTCAATGTACACTGTGCACATACACACATTCACTGTACACACACACACACTCACTGTATACACATACACTCACTGTACATACACTGTGCACATACACACTCATTCACTGTACACACACTGTGCACATACACACTCATTCACTGTACACACATACACTCACTGTACACACACTGAACATACACACTTATTCACTGTACACACACACAGTACACACACTGTGCACATACACACTCATTCACTGTACACACACATTCACTGTACACACACTGTGCACATACACACTCATTCACTGTACACACTCACTGCACACACACTGTGTACATACACACTTTCACTGTACACACATACACTCACTGTACACACACACACACACACACACTGCACATAGACACACCTCAGTGGAAAAACTGAATGCAAAGTGTTTGCTAAGCCATCTAACGACCCCAACCCCCCAAGGAGTAGGAAACAAAATAAAATAACAGAAGCACAAAAGGCTGCCAAATCCTCCCCCCTCCTCCTTCCCACAGTAGCTATATACACACAATATTAAAGCACAGCCCTAACAACCAGTCCATCAAGGGTGGTGTGAATAAACATGCTCTGTGTGGAGAAGTTGCAGCACAAAGCCCCCTGTAGAGAAGGAGGCGGCTACAAAGCAGTTTCATCTGCCTCCCTCCCCGACTGTCACTTCAATACACATCTTGTCTGGCTGCATTTGTGTACAGCACAAGAGGGGGGCGGACGGAGCTTTTTGATTACCTCTGCTTACTCGTCTCTCTCTATCCCCCTCGTTCAGGGCTGTGAGCACAAACAGGCAGCAGGCTAAATTCACTACCTGGAATATGCTATGCCTGACCTGGTCGCCCACGTGGTTTTTGTCCAGAGTCCTAAGCCCAGCCCAGCCGGCAGCAGAAACTGACAGGAGCCGCCCCCTGCCGCCTATGCACGCAGCTGATGCTCGCTTGCAAGTTTCAGTGCTGCGTGCAGGGATGAATACGGCGGCCAGTAAGCAGGGAAAGCGGGACAGTTTGACTGTGACTGTGTAACTAGCCGCCCGCCCCTCACTGTAGTTGCGGCCGCCGGATAATGATGCAAGGGGGCGGGACGAACGGCTCTGTCATGGAGGATCGCATCTAAGGTTTTTAATTGTGATGGGGAGATTATTAAAAGCCGCCCCTACCCAGTCAGGCGCCTGTAGGCACGTGCCTAGTGTGCCTTATGGTAAATCCGGCCCTGTGCACGCCCCATCCATGCCCCCTGCAGGCTCTGTGTGTGTTCTGTGTGTATGAGTCACAGGCAAGGTCTCTGCTCACAGCCAGCGTGTCTGCAACTCATGGAGCTGTGACCTTGTGAACAGCTGTGAGTGTAGAAAGATCAGTTCAAAGCCCAGACAAGCAGCTAAGGCAACAAGTGGCAGTAACATTCCAGCAGTCAAGTCAGGCTTGAGAGGAGCCACTGCAAACAGGCACCTGCTCTGATGATGTATTTCCTGTTTGGCGGCCATCTTCATTGTTTACGAAAACAATGAATAAAACAGTGATTTTATCACCAAGTAAGCAGTGGGGAGCGCCAAAAATATCACAGAGGGGGCTAGGAAAAGGCAACAACCAGGCTGGTATGTTTATTTATGTAAGATTTTTACAGTCAAACACTAACCGAAAGGAAAGGTACCAGGGAAAAGAAATACAAACACTGTTGTCTAAAAGTCAGACCCTATAGGTACATAAAAAGTCATATATACTTTATTATATAAACAGATCAATCTGTAGAGCAGACGCCACTTGTAGTGATACGTTTCCTGTGAATGCCCTGTATAGGGACTACAACCCATCGTGCAGCACTATGCACGTTTTATAGCACCCTTTTATTGCCTCCCGTCTGACAATTTCGGAAGTGTATGTGGTTAGTACTCTGAGGGGTTTGGGCCTTGGCAATTGACTTTTGTTTGCGGTCTCAGACACACTCCAGCCCCATACAATTTCCAGTGAAGCATTCAACCCACCTGTGGGATAGCTACACCACACTTGCTGTAACAATACAAGTGGAGGGGGATGAGCCAGGACCCCCATAGGTGTTTTGATGGGTTATAGTCCCTATACAGGGCATTCACAGGAGATGTATCACTACAAGTGGCGTCTGCTCTACAGATTGATCTGTTTTTTTATAATAAAGTATATATGACTTTTTCCGTACCTATAGGGCCTGTCTTTTAGACAACAGTGTTTGTAAGATTTTCACAGTACAGATTCTCTTTAAGACTTTGCTATTATCAAAATCAGCATCATAAAGAACAATACAAAAGTTCCATATAAAACCTCGACATTAGGGCTAGTTTCCACTAGTGCGGCGTGGGTCTGCGAGACGCACGCCGGCACTGAGCGGGTGGGCGGGATTGCAGGGGAATCCCATGAGCCGTGCCATGCATGGCTATGGGATTCGCAGCCTGAGCTGCGAATTCTGCGGGGGGTTCCGGCCGAATCGCTACAGCAAGTGATTCCGCTGGCAGCGCCATTCTCCTCTATGGCAGAGTTTCCCCGTGCAATTCATGTGCGGGGATACTGCGGAATCGCGGCGGTTTCCGCCCTAGTGGAAACGGGCCCTAAGTCTGGATAAACACCAGGAATGTACTAATTTGACACCAGATTTTATTGATTTTGCTCGCTCATTTGTAGTAAAGAAATGTTACATAATCCTAGCTAAAAGCAGACCTGAACTTTGAACTGTCTCTCTGCTCTAAAGGATAAGCAACAGCATAATACACTTTAAATAAAAAAACATTTATCTGTTACAGTTGATACATATTCTGCTATAAAAAATCTACAGTGTGTCTACTTCCTGCTTTCATGGAAGCAGACATAGAGTTAACATGCTGTGTTTACAAATTAGATGGCCTGCCACTGACACAGCTACCGCAAAGCCATGATTAGCAGCAATACACAGAAATGTGGGCACCCGCCGCAGGTATCCGCATGACCCATTACCTTGACTCCAACTCCCTATTTGATCCCCTACAATCAGGATTTCGGCCAGGTCACTCCACCGAGACTGCCCTCACCAAGGTCGTCAATGACCTCACGCTTGCCAAGGCCGAAGGAAAATACACTATCCTTCTCCTCCTAGACCTCTCATCTGCATTCGACACTGTTGATCACTCCCTGCTACTCCAGTCACTGCAATCTGTGGGTATCCAAGACCGTGCCCTAGCATGGTTTTCCTCCTACCTCTCAAATCGCTCCTTCAAGACCTCCTTCAATGGCTCCTCCTCAACCTCCTTCCCACTTTCAGTTGGGGTCCCCCAAGGCTCTGTTCTTGGTCCCCTGCTGTTTTCCATTTACACCGCCTCCATAGGAAAACTCATCTCCTCTCTGGGTTTCAACTATCACCTATATGCAGATGACACCCAGATTTACCTCCATACCACTGACCTCTCCACCACCACCATGGAGAAGGTATCCTCTGGTCTCTCAGCTATTTCATCGTGGATGTCTGCCAGGTTCCTAAAATTAAACCTGGATAAGACTGAGCTCCTAATCTTCCCGCCCCGTGCTGCTTCACCCCCCACTGACCTCTATGTCACTGTCAATGGCACAATCATTCATCCAACCACACAAGCCCGCTGCCTGGGTGTCACCCTAGACTCGGCCCTCTCCTTCACCTCCCACATCCAAACCGTAGCTAGAGCCTGCTATTTCCACTTACGCAACATCTCCAAGATCCGGCCTTTCCTGACCCCAGACACTACCAAACTCCTTGTCCATGCCCTCATCATCTCCCGCCTGGACTACTGCAACTCCCTCTTGTCAGGCCTTCCTCAAAACCGCATCGCCCCCCCTAAAATCCATCATGAACGCAGCAGCCAGACTCATCTACTCCTCCCACCGCTCTGTCTCCACAACTCCCCTACGCAAATCCCTTCATTGGCTTCCAATTCACTTCAGAATCAACTTTAAGATCCTATGTTTGGCATACAAATCCTTACACAAGTCCTGCCCAACCTACATCTCTGACCTGGTCAGCAGATATACACCTGGCCGCCCACTTCGCTCCTCCAACGACCTCCTCTTAACCACCCCACGCATCTCGCACTCCCATGCCAGACTGCAGGACTTCACTAGAGCTGCCCCTATCCTGTGGAACTCTCTCCCGCTGCCCATCAGGCTTGCTCCCACCTTCAACACCTTCAAAAAAGCACTCAAAACTCACTTCTTCAAGGAGGCCTACATCAACTCGACACTACCCTAATCCTTTCTGCCAATAACTTCTTGATGCACCCCCTCCTTGTGTGTCACCAGCCCCTGCCTCTAGATTGTAAGCCTTTGGCAGGGCCCTCTTCCCTTGTGTATCATACTTGACTGTGTGCACTTTACCCAGAATTTGGAACTGGTAATTTTTTACCACTACCATTCCAGTTTATGATCTGGCATTGTACTATTATCTGCATTGTGTTGTGTATCTTATTGCTATTACCTGTATTGTTGTATCTATGGTCCGTTACCTGTATTGTTCTGTCAACCCTGTTATCATTGTCTGTAAGCCTATTTATTGTACAGCGCTGCGTAATATGTTGGCGCTATATAAATCTAATAAATAATAATAATAATAATAATATAAAACCTGTGGCTATAAATCGAAGCAGATTGCATATTGGGTAACCCCAGCACCCTCTATAATTTCCATGTATTGCCACTAATCCTTTATACATTGCCGCCTATAAGGACACCCTTTTTACCATGGTGTCTCGAGGATGCAACCTTGTAGTTGTTCATTGTAATAACAATAATAATACATTTGGCAGAACAAAGTAAAAAGGTTCTTCAATTGATGTGACATATTAAGAAATCGGCAGTCCTAGCACCAGGTGGAATCAATCAGTGGAATTAGTAAGAGAACTGCTGAAGTGTGCCCTGAGATCTTGGCATCTTAGTCAACTCCTTTGGGTTTCAATACCACTTACATGCAGATGATACACAACTTTACCTCTTGGCCCCAGACTTGAACTCCCTCTTCCTTGCACATGCTCCTAACTGCTTGTCTACTATACCCTCTTTCATGACCTCTTGCTTCATAAAACTTAATATGAGTAAACAGAACTAATCATTTTTCTATAATAAATGTTAATAACACTCCCATAACTTCAGTTCCCAAACAATGGTGCTTGAGGGTAATATTTGACATCTCTCTCTCTCTCTCTCTCTCTCTCTCTCTCTCTCTCTCTCTCTCTCTCTCTCTCTCTCTCTCGCTCTCTCTCTCTCTCTCTCTCAAAAACGTATCTCACATCCAACCTTTTCTCACTCAGGACACAGCTAAAATTCTTAAAATGTTGCTACATGCTCTCATAATATTTGGTCTGAACTATTGTTACATACTACTACTTTAGATTGTAAGCTTGCAAGGGCAGGGCTCACTCACCCCTTTGTGTCTTAAAATTTGTATTTTATTCATTGTTTTACCTTTGTCACTGTAAATACCAATTCTGTATTTTGTACAGTATATTGGTGTGTACCATTGTCTGTATTATTACGCACCCCATGCTTGTTTCTTAGTTTGTACAGCGCCAGTGGCGTCCCTACCATAGTGTGCAGGGGGGCGGGGTGCACCGGGTGTCAGACACCCAGGGGGGTGTCACCACGACCCCCCACAGCAGCACAGCGGGAGGGAGAAGCAGGGCTAGAAGGAGGGGCAGTGGGGGCAGCGGTGGGGAGGGGGGAAATATCCCCCCCCTCCCTCACCTGGGACCCCTCCTTCTGCCTCTCTCCCCCTCCAGAATAGCGGCGACAAGTGCGGGGCGGCCGGAGGCGTATGAACAATTACTCACCTGATTTCCGCGTTCCAAGCGTGGAGCGCAGCGTCATGACGTCACAGGTCTCCGTCTTCAATGCCGCCCACTGTGCTTCCTGATTAGCGGAAGCACAGTGGGCAGCATTGGAGGCGGAGACCTGTAACGTCATGACGCTGGGAACGTGGAGATTAGGTGAGTAATTGTCTATACGCCTCCGGCCGCCCCGCACTTGTCGCAGCTATTCTGGAGGGGGAGAGAAAGGCAGAAGGAGGGGTCCCAGGTGAGGGAGGGGGGGGATATTTCCCCCCTCCCCACCGCTGCCCCCACTGCCCCTTCTTCTAGCGCTGCTTCCCCCCCTCCTGGGCATATTTACTGGGGAGAACTGTACTAGCTATACTGGGGGCAGCTATACTGGGGGCAACTATACTGGGGGCAACTAAACTAGCTATACTGGAGGCAACTATACTAACTTCATTGGGGGCAACTAGTTTCACTGGGGGCAACTATGCTAGCTTCACTGGGGGCGGCTATACTGGGGGAAACTACTAGCTATACTGGGGCAACTATACCAGCTAATACTTTAAATTACAGTTAGCTTCGCCCTCATCCGGTCATGACCACGCCCATTTTTGCCGCGAAGCACGCCGCAAGTTGTGGCCACGCCCATTTTTTTTGGGGGGGGGGTGTCTTTTAATACCCAGCACCAGGTGCCAAATGCCCTAGGTACGCCACTGTACAGCGCCGCAGAATATTTTGGCGCTTTATAAATCAATAATAATAATCTACAGCCAGTCTACTTTGTCTGTGGAAAGGCAGATGCATCTGTTGGTCACAACCTCTCCCAGATGTGTTGCAGACTTTTTCCCATAACACATTTGTAGTAGGGCAACCAAGCACATCTAGTGGATGCTCTGCAAGGTCTGATCACTGGTCAGTCTTGGACACAGAGTAGTCTCATGGGTACTCACTTTGGAGGTTGTATATTTCAAATCTGGAGCTGACATATTCATTAACCCTTACTAAAAATCATTGACTGTGGGTCATAAGGCCCTGTCAGTGTAGTCTGCAAAACGGTTGCACTGCTCCTGAAGAAGTTATCTTTCATGAAATGAACAGTTGCATTCAGGCAAAGACGTATTTTTGTCCTCGTCAACTGTAAAAACGATGTACACAATATTGTAAAAACAATATACTGTATGTGGATGTATAATTACTTATGTAGGTGATTCAGCAGAACCTCATACCTTGTAAATAGTGCTACACTACCTAAGAGAATACAAGGATTTTACTGAATACTTTTGACACTAATCAATCCCTTTAGAGTTGTTACTTTTGTAAATTATTATTAGAAGATTTATGTGGTGTGGAATCCAATTGATACTTAATCTCCAGGGGCGTAACTAGAAATCACTGGGCCCCCTGCAAAACTTTAGATGGGGCCCACCTACTCCCCCGCCCCTCATTCTGCACAGGTAAACTGAGAACCAATGTTATTCAATTGGCTAGAGCACACTTGAATGTGCTTTCTCCCTGCAGATGAAAACAGACAGCAGTGAAGCACTGCACTCATTTTCTCTGTCAATTACATTAGCTTCTGTGATAAAATGTGCATGTTTTCACACATACAGACACACATAGCATACAAAAAAATCATACAGAAAATTGACAGATGAGTGTGCTCCCAACCTCAGCTTATTACACTCACTCTGTCCATCTCTGATGGAGAAGACCTGGCTCTACAGTCTCCTCCAGCATCACTACAGTGCAGGGCAGTGCACAGCTGTACACAAGACCCTGCTGAACACTGAATAAGGACTGTCTACAAATCTTTGTCTGCAAAACTTTGTATGATTCCTTAAAAGTGGCTGAGCAGATGCAGACATTAGAACAATTGTGCAGAAAACAGAAAGCTTTTTCTTTCTGTGCCCTTAGTTGTCAGTATCTCAGGACAAGGAAAATAAACTTCTGCCTCTGTGGGGCCCCCTACTGCTTCTGTGGCTGCATCCCTTGCAGGGTCTATTGTTACGCCCCTGTTAATCTCCCCTAAAAAGTCAATGGTATTTAGCCCTTTATTCTAAGTTGTAATTCTTAGGATGTGAACTTGGGACCCTTTAATACAAATATTGCAAGTTTAACTTGATAAGAAGATGGCTAATGCTCTTTTTTCTTTCTTTCTAACATCTACAAACTAAGTTTTGTGTTTTTATGAGACTGGATACGTTATTTATGCAGCTGCTGTGCAGTCATAAAGCACATGTCAATTGCAGGTCAACAAAATCCTGAAATGGATTGTAAAATGGGTGGCTGTTTCTAAATGCATATCTGCTAACATGACCCTCCAAACATAATAATATGCAGCTAAGTTTGGAAAGGATAGAGCTGCCATTAACCAACAGCGCCAAGCAATGTTTGAACTACAGTAATAAAATAGTGGAATACAAATGTTTGCACTTATTCATCATGTTATTGATTGCGTCCAATTCTAAGTTGTCTCATTATTGATATACACAACAAAACATTTTAGTTTCTAAGCCAACACACGTTTGAATGACTGTTGGTATTCCTGCATGTCTTATTGTATTGTAAACTGGTATACTTGTTTTAATATACTATAGTTCATTGTCTTATTAATTATTAAGCATAAAATTGACTTTTAGATCACAGAAAATATTACAAATATTTTTCACACTCACTCCAGCTACCTGTTATTCTGCATGCATACCTGCTTACTCCATCTACAAATATACTATGTATTCATGCATTTGTTCCATCTCCAAATATACTACATAGCTACATACTTATTACTGCTTTAGTAACAGAAATTACTAGTACTATAATATTCTGGAGCCACAAATAGTACATTTGTCCCAGGCATAGAATTAAAATATCAAGCTAATGATTTACTGTAACGATTAGTGTCAGCAACACAGATTTTTCTGATTATTGGTGATCTGCAGTATCACCAATAATACAGATGGTATACCTGATTATGTGGTGATCTGCAGAATCACCAATAATACTAGTATAGCTAGACACAGGACACCTTATGTGGTATAGTGTTTGGTGCAACAGTAATAAGAGAAGTTATCTACCGAGGAGCGGGAGATACAGACAATATTGCAGCCAAGGATCCCCTGAGGGGCAGTGGATTCAGACTGTACTGCAGCCAGTGGACGCCTGAGAAGCAGGGACCACTGGCGGTGTAAGAGAGAATGATCACCTGAAGGGCAGATGATCAAGATTAAGCTATAGCCTGGGATCCCCTGAGGAGCAGGGAATACAGACTGTACTGCAGCCAAGAATTCCCTGAGGAGCAGGGAATTCAGATAGTACTGCAGCCAGTGGACACCTGAGGGGCAGGGACCACTGACTGTGCTGCAAGGGTGATCACAGGTGGAATGAGTGATTATGACTGTACTACAGCCAAGGATTCCCTGAGGAGCAGGGAATCAGACTGTACTGTAGCCAGTGGACCCCCGAGGGGCAGGGACCACTGACTGTGCTGCAAGATGATCTCCTGAGGAGCAGGTGGTCAACAGATACTGCTTGCAGCCAACAGACACCTGAGGAACAAGTGTCACAGACAGTACAGCAAGGTTGATCACCTAAGAGTTAGGTGACAGCCCTAGAGATTTTCCTTACTAGTGGCAAGAGCCACAAGTGAGGATAGAAAGGGCAGACAAGCAAGGTCAGCAACAAACGGACAGATACAGTACAGAGATGGAAGACTGATTCGGTATCAAGGTACAGGCAGTGTCGGCAACCGTAATCAGATAGGCAGAAGTACCGAATCAGTAGCAAAAGAGTAGTCAGGAAAGCAAGAGATCATAACAGATAAACAATAGTAAAATAGCAATCTCTAGTCTAGGTGTGAAGTCCTTGGTTTCAACACCTGAGGACTAGACTACCAGATGTTCAGTAGTGATATAGCAATATCCTAGTCTAGGTGTGAAGTCCTTGGTTTCAACACCTGGGAACTAGACTAAAGAATGGTACACAAGTCTATAATACAATAGTACAAAAAGCTATCAACGGAATCTGACTAAGTGTGAATTCCCAGCTCCGGCTGGTTCTAACACACTGTGAGGGCTGGTGCACACCAAAAACCGCAAGCAGATCCGCAAAACGCTAGCGTTTTTTGAACCGCTTATTGTCATTTTGATAGCGCGGTTTTGGGGCGTTTTGGGGGCGTTTTGCGTTTTTTGCGTGCGTTTTTGCAAGCGTTTTTGGAAGCGTTTTGCGTTTTGCGTTTTTCAGGAAAAGAGGTAGAAAGACCTTAAACAAAGGGTTAAAGTGCGATATATTGATGACACATGTGAAGCACATTGAGCAATTGAAGTAAAAAACCCAATATAAAAAGGGTGGGGTCCTTAACAACATTGTGGGTTAGTTCAGGAGAGGTGACACTGTAGTTTGGAGAGAAGAGTGACTTGTTTTTGAAAATGTTTCCTGATGTGCTGTTATTGCTCTGTGTAGCAGCATATATGAGACGTAGGCCAAGGACAAGGAGATACTGGGTGCATCCCATGCTACAAGAGCGGCGCCGGAAGGGTCAATTTAGGACCCTATATAGAGATTTGAGGCACCATCCAGAAAAGTTTTTTGGCTACACCCGCATGTCTGTGTCCAGGTAAGAATACTTGTCACTTATTTTTATCATGGGGCTAAGTATTTTGGGTAGGAATGAAATTGGAAGCACTTTTTGGCCCTTAGTTAACTGTGTTTGACTGTAAACAGAAAAACAACACAATAATCAATCCGGTGTATACATAAGCTAACCAAATAACTGTGATACTTGATCCTGGTGTGTTATGTATTCAATGCCTAAGGCCTCCATCTAATTTTTCTATAGGAGTAACTACTATATTATATATCCATAGTTTACCCAAAACATTTGGAGTATATTATGACCTTACATACTCCTGGTGCATACTTCATTAAGTATATGGCAACAATCAGCATATGGGACACAGTAATGAAGCAATGTTTGAACAAAATCTTTCGTTTTAATGTTTTGTTCTTCTGTGCAAAGAATATTTTGGACATGTGTTGTCCATACTTTGCTTTCAGCAGCAAAAGTAATATGTCACAAATGAAAAATGTTTCTGCAACAAACAACAGTAGATCTAAAGATAAGCATGCTCTTTTTTCCTAGTTTTGATGGCCTTTTAGCCAAACTGAAGGATGCCCTTCGCCGACAAGACACTAACTTTCGCCTAGCAATCACACCAACTGAGCGACTCCTCATAACATTGAGGTAATGTAAACTAAGATCCAAATCTGAGCATTGAACAATAAAATAAAATGTAAAACTACAAAAAACTAGTCATGTTGTGATAGCAAATCACACATACTACCAGGGCCCTGATTGTAAGCATGTGTACCTGATTCAGCATTTGTATGAGGCTGGCTGTGCGATGTTAAATCAGTGTACACTGTAGAGTCACTGTGCATAGATGATGTTTGAAATCGCATACCTTGATCAGGGCGCTGAGGTGGAGGCATAGAGTAATGAGGCTGTTGACCATATGGCATGTTATGCATATGCATAGGTGGGTAGTGGGGTGGGTCATAAATGCGTTGCATATGGTAAGAGAGTTGTGGGTGTGCATTATATTGTTGGCTGGAAGCAGGCAGGTGTGGTTGCTGCAAGTAGTTGTGCACATTGTCATCTGCACGGCTCTCAGGTAGTAAGAATCTCCCCAGGGTCTCAGAGATGGCATGTCTGGCTGCCCATTGCTTATCAGGAGGCACTTTTTGTAATAGTGGCACCAAACTTAAAAGATACTGTGTGCATGGCTCTTTAAGTTGTTTCATTTCATCCTCTCGCTTCTCCATATGATCAACAGCCTTTTCTATTGAACTAATCAGCTTCTGGTCGTATTCTGCCCTGCTCATACCTCTTCCTATTCTCCTGCCTTGTGTAGCTACCCTCACACCTCTACTAGACCTGACAGTTGTGCGTGTCCGACTACTCGCTGGGCTGTGTGGTGTGTGATCTGGGGTAGTAGAGTCACTGTCTTCCACTGTAGCAGTGTCAACATCCTGTGTAGTGTCTTCTTCAACTTCCACATCACTGGTGGTGGTAGGTGGCACCTCTACATCGTCCTCCTCAGGATCTGGTGGTAGGCTATCTTCAGTCCTTTGGAAAGGGGAAAGCACAACTTTAGTTCATGGAATAGTGACCATGGATGTCACAGCAAATATATGGGCACAATGCGATGCATCTTTCATTGCAAAACAATAGCAGTAGCCTGTCTATTTTTCCCATTATTTGTGTACATAGCTTTTAGGCACAGCCCCTGAGCAAGCATAGAGCAAAACTGGCCTGAGTAAACTAGCACTGATTTTGGTAGATGTGTGTTACAGATGTGTGATGCAGACACTACTGCAGCCAAACATATAACCAGCACTGTCAGGCAACTGTTATGTTGGGTAACGAACAGTCCACATTCCTGTCATGTAATCATTTTAAACTGGACCTATGCCATCCTTACATTAAGCTACGTCCCCCAATATATTTGGTAGAGTGATGGCAGATTATTCGTTCCACACTACTGAATTGCATTGTGGGCCTACTCCTTCCTTCACTGTTCTATTGGCGAAGTTGACAAACATTGCAATAGGTTAACATTTACGCCATACTTACTCAGCCGGTTCATGATGTTTTCTTAGAAATTCTAATATGCCACAATATTTATATTTTGTTCGCTGCGAACTTCCAGACCCACTTTTGGATTCATGGTATTGCTTTTCAATCTCCTTTTTGTAACTGTCTCTGACCGACTTCCATCTTGTCCGCAGGAGGGCAACTAGGAATAAAAATAAACATACATGTTATTTCTTTTCTTTTGCAGATTTCTGGCAACAGGGCATTCATATGCAGCACTTCACTACCAATTCCTCATGGGAAGAAGTACAATCCGATACTTAGTTTTGGACACCTGCAAATTGATCTGGAAAGTACTTCAACCGGAATTTATGCCAACTCCTGACGTACCTATGTGGGAGGCTAACATGCAGCTTTTTTGGGAGAAACATGATTTCCCTAACTGCCTTGGAGCAGTGGATGGGAAACATGTCAGACTGGTTATGCCTGCATTCACTGGCAGTCTCTATTACAATTATAAAAAATTATTTTCACTAGTGCTCATGGCTGTTGTGGATCCTAATTTGAAATTTATCTATGTGGATGTTGGGGCTTACGGAAGTTCCCATGATTCCTCAGTCTTCCAGCACAGTCGATTTGGCGTGAAGCTTCGCACAGGCCAGATGACTTTACCACCACCACGCCCCTGGCCTGACACTGTAGAACCACCTTACCCCTGTGTGTTTGTGGCTGATGAGGCCTTTGCACTGTCTGAGCATGTTATGAGACCGTATGCACAGAGAGATATGACTCATAAGAAAGTAGTCTTTAATAACCGCCTGACCAAAGCCAGACAAGTAGTAGAATGTGCATTTGGAATTCTGGCAAACAAATGGCGCATTTATCACACTGCTATAAAAATGCAACCAAAGTATGCTATAATAGTGGTGAAGGCAACATGTATTTTGCATAATTATGTGAGAACACTAGATAGCATGACCATAGAGGAGGAAGAGGGGGATCTTTCAAACAGTGCTCTTGTCACTTTACCACCAGCTACTTTACATGGTCCCATTTCTGCCATTCACAACAGAGACAAATTAGCTGATTATTTTGTGCCATAACTGTAAGAACTAAAAAACCTGCAGCCTGCTATTTACTTACATGACGAGATCAGTATTATTGTGCAAATAAACATTCTTGAAACCGTGTTGTATGTCTATATCATTCATGACACTCTAAAGTGGCAAATAGCGCCCTAATAATACATGTGAGTACTAGTGTTGGGCGAACACCTGGATGTTCGGGTTCGGGCCGAACAGGCCGAACATGGGCCAGATGTTCGGCATGTTCGGCCCGAACGCCGAACTCAATGGGAGTCAATGGGACCCCCGAACATGCCCATTTTGGGGGCCCTATGGGGTCGCAGGCATAAGGGGGGAGCATGCCCCGGTCGCGGGGGGGGTCGGAAATTCCCCCCACCCCCTCCGCTAGCGCTCCCCCCTCTGCCCGCTTCTCCATACAAAAAGTTTGAAACAAGTTCAATAGTACCTGGGCTGGTGGCACTGGCTGGCAGTGGAGTGAGGAGGAGGAGGAGTCCGAGTAGCAGAGTGACGTTGAGGCCGGGCAGCGGGCGGTTCAGCGCTAGTACCCTTGTGGTACTTCCGCCCTTTCTCTGACCTCACGTCCTCTGCGTGATGACGCATACGAGGGTACGCGTGATGCGTACCCTCGTATGCAGAGGACGTGAGGTCAGAGAAAGGGCGGAAGTACCACAAGGGTACTAGCGCTGAACCGCCCGCTGCCCGGCCTCAACGTCACTCTGCTACTCGGACTCCTCCTCACTCCACTGCCAGCCAGTGCCACCAGCCCAGGTACTATTGAACTTGTTTCAAACTTTTTGTATGGGGAAGCGGGCAGAGGGGGGAGCGCTAGCGGAGGGGGTGGGGGGAATTTCCGACCCCCCCCCCCGCGATCGGGGCATGCTCCCCCCTTATGCCTGCGACCCCATAGGGGGCATAGGGGGGCAGTATTCGGCCGAACAGGGCCCTGTTCGGCCGAACAGGGGCCCTGTTCGGCCATGTTCGGCCATGCATTCTGCAGTTCGGGCGAACCCCGAACAGTTTGGCCGAACACCACCAGGTGTTCGGCCGAACTCGAACATCACCCGAACAGGGTGATGTTCTGCAGAACCCGAACAGTGGCGAACACTGTTCGCCCAACACTAGTGAGTACATACACACACATGTACCTGCTGTTTATAAGGAGAGATGGCTATAGAGAGAACAGCTTTGCCAGAGACCTGTGATAATGAAATTTCTAATTGTTTAATTACTCATTTAGTGGAGGGGTGATGATATATTGTCTTCAAAGTGCTGCATGAAATCAATAAAATACAACAATTCTGTACACATATACTTACTCTTAGAATCCTTGCCCTTTTGGCTCAAAGTATTCCATTTTTCTCCAAGAAAATCTTTTGCAATGTTGCTCCAGATTTCATGAGCCCTTTGGTGGTCTTTATATCCAGGCAAAGACTTGTCATAAAGTTCTGGGCTGTTTTCAATCTTAATTATCAGGTTTTCTGTGGTAAACCACTTTGCTGCCATCTTCCTCCTGCGCAGTCTAAAATCCCTCATGCAAATCTGCCACACAGGAAGCACACTTTGACCTGGAAGTGCGCATTCTTGAAAAAAACGCATCCGCATCCGCATCAAAATCCGCTTGATCAAGCGGTTTTACAGGCGTTTTGCGTTTTTCCTATACTTAACATTGGAGGCAGAAACGCATCCGAAATCCAAAAAATGCCTCACCCAGGCATTTTTCGTTTCTGCAAAACGCCTGCCGCTCTGGTGTGCACCACCCCATTGAGATACATTGACCAAGCAGATCCGCAGCCGCAAGCGGATCTGAAAACGCCCAAAAAGCCGCTCGGTGTGCACCAGCCCTAAGATCTGACTAGGGTCTGAGCGCTCACACGTAAGCATTCACAACAGCAGACAACTTGCAACTGACAGGCAAGCCCTATAAATACCCAGAGCGCTCCACAGCGCCACCCCAGTCACTCAGCCAATCCGGAGCATAGCTGGAGTCAGCTAATCGGCCTGATCAGCTGACTCCCCTTCTACTAGCATAAAAGTCCTGTCGCCTGGCTCGCGCACGCGTAGCTCTTAATCTGTGTGCACTAAAAGGACCAGGCGAACCAGCAGCATGTAGCTGTGCAGCAGAAGCCGCCGGCTGGAACGCGTAGATGGCCGCCATGCCGCTTGCCCATGCGGTGGCATCTCCGCTATCCTTTACATTTGCCACTTGTGATTCTGTAATAGTTCTGTCACATGGAGGACACTTTGCAGAATATCTGACTCTTTATCAGATGCACTCAAAAATACTGAGTACGGGCTGGGTGCACCTAGAGCGCATCTGAGCGCTTTTCAAAATGCAAATGCTTGGCTAATGTATTTGAATGGGATGGCTCACAACAGAGCAATGTGATTTTTTCCCAAATGCAAATGCGGGTCCTGCAGCATTTCTGAGGTGATTTAGCCTCAATGTTAAGTATAGGAAAGTGGAAAATTGCCTAAAAAGCGCTAGAACAGAAAGATTTTCCAAACTTTTTTTTTTTTTTTTTTTTTTTACAAAAGCTGTATATTTGCAGCTCTACTGTACAAAAAAAATTGCTACAACAAAATGCTCCAAAAATCATTAGGTATAACTAGAAAATTACTAGGCACATGCCTAGAATCGCTTAGAAAAATCACTTCTAAACATGCTGAGCATTTGTGATTATGCCATGGCTTTTAGGTGTGCACCAGCCCTCAGAAAGACATAAGGAAAATAGCTTATTAAACCCTCCTACATTTGCATGGCAGTTTGCCGTGTTGGTTGCATTTTGGATGCAGTATCAAGACTTTAAAGCAGGATTCTCAGCCACAAAAACAAATTCCATTTAACCACTGCTCTGTGTTTATAATGCAGCCTGCAACCTAACACTGCATTGCAAGCATTCCAACCTAATCATAAATGTTTCTGCTGTAATAAATCTTATCTCAGTTAGTTTGGCTCTATTTGGTACATTGCCAACAAGAAGGAAGCTTGTCATCTCTCCTCCCACATTCCTGCTCTTCACTGATTGGCTGAGGGCAGTTCATTGTGACACAAGGCTGAGAAGAGATAGCTGGTGAACTATCATCTATTATGTGCTCACATGTGTTTATAAGGCAAGGTACTGTAGATAATACAATGCAGTTTCTAGGAGAAAAATAAAAGAGTAAGGGAGGAAACTACATCAGGATTGGCTTCAGTCAAAAGAAGTAAAAAGGGAAAATGCCAGAAACAGTTTTCTTTTTACTTACTATATAACATTAACTGAAATCAAAACATGGACAGTACAATACATATGTTATGTGTAAGTAGAACAAGTATTTATCTACTTATATATGTGTTTTTTCCTGGGTTCATACAGCTGAGCTGTCCCTGCTGCTTTGAAGTCATTTTTCTACCCTGTGTGAAGGATGACTTGACTTGTGGACCTGACCTACCACTGAAACAGGTAGAGTATATTGTGCTCCACTGTGCTACTCCGCAATTTGAGTAGCACAGTGGGGCATTGGGATGGATAGAAAAGGAGTGGGCACCCCAAGCCACCAAACACTGGCAATCCAGTGCAGGAGACTTGGGTGCAGCTGGCGCCACCATAGACCGTAATAGGAATTAAGGCTATAGCGGTGCACAGTGAGTAACTTAGGCGCCGTCAGAAGATGGAGCTGACGTTACTTTTAAAACACTGCAATTCGGCCTCCAGCAATAGCTGAAAGCCGAATTACATCATTCCCCACCATACACGTGAACATAGAGGGGGAATAGTAATTAACATTGCCGGGAACTTGTGCAGCAGCAGGAAAAGGCATACTGGCTGTATCCTGCACCCAAGTCTCCCGGCGGTGAATCCTCCCGTACACCAAGCCACTGCCCCCCTCGGTTGCTGTTTCCACGAGTGATATAGTTACACCAACCCCTCCCCCTGAATTGGTATAAACTATTCTTATCACTGCTGTGTATCCAATGGCAGTAGAGCTAGGATAGCGTAAAAGCGAAGGATTGAAGGGAATTATGTAATACATTTTGCACAGTGCCACATGCTACACAGCTCTATATACAATAAGTACAATAAATTAGGAGATTACATAAAAAGGAAGGGCACAACAATGGCAGGCACCAGGTAATGTTGTAATGCAAAGGGAGGCAGTGGTTCAATGGTTCAAATAGTTCTCAAAAGAGATGGCACAACTTTTTGCCAACAGACAGTTCCCGGACATGGTACATGTGCAAAGAAATTGGAATGTATGTACATGAATTTATGCCAAAAAGCACTGTTACAGCATGTGCTGGCCTCAGTTCTGTGTAGTTCAGCTTGGGTCAGGGACGGATCTAGACCAAGTTGCGCCTGGGGCAAGGTCAGGTTTTGGCGCCTAAAGGTCAGGTTTTAGCGCCTACGCCACCATTCCCCATCCAGTTTTGGTGCCTAAAGATCAGGTTTTGGTGCCTAAAGATCAGGTTTTGGCACCTAAACTGCCATTCCCCATCCAAATTTTGCCGCCTTTTTAAGAATTTAAAGGATACCACAGCCCAAAGGCTGTGGTAAAATCAAAGTTGCAATGTGGAGGGAAAGAAAGATACATACTTACCGCTTCCCTCGTTCCCTGCCGACGGGTCCCGCTCATCTGTTACAGCTCCCGGTTTTGACCCGACTCTCCTGACCCTTCACCCGGACATACTGTGCTGCGCATGCGCAGTATGTCACTATACTCTTCGCTTCTGCCGTCGCATCGTGACGGCAGAAGTACGGACACTCCCCCGCCTCCTCCTCTCCCAGCGTGTGCGCTCCAATCTAAAGCTAGCGTGACATGCTGGCTGGAGTTCGCACTGGGATAATCGATGTGGAGAGAGCGGAGGGGGGGTAAGTTAAAAAAAAAACACTGCCGGCTGGAGGGAGGGAGCGAGTGAGTGGGCGGGCGAGTGGGCGGGCAGGCAGTGAGTGGGCGGCGAGCAGGCAGCGGCAGTACAGCCCAACCATTCTGTACATAGATGCAATGACATCTATGGTACAGCGAGAAAATTGTCCCCACATTTATCTCTGCATATGTGCATGTATATACATGTGTGTACATGTATATATATATATACACATGTATATACATGCACATATGCAGAGATAAATGTGGGGACAATTTTCTCGCTGTACCATAGATGTCATTGCATCTATGTACAGAATGGTTGGGCTGTACTGCCGCTGCCTGCTCGCCGCCCACTCGCTGCCTGCCCGCCCACTCACTCGCTCCCTCCCTCCAGCCGGCAGTGGTTTTTTTTAACTTACCCCCCCTCCGCTCTCTCCACATCGATTATCCCAGTGCGAACTCCAGCCAGCATGTCACGCTAGCTTTAGATTGGAGCGCACACGCTGGGAGAGGAGGAGGCGGGGGAGTGTCCGTACTTCTGCCGTCACGATGCGACGGCAGAAGCGAAGAGTATAGTGACATACTGCGCATGCGCAGCACAGTATGTCCGGGTGAAGGGTCAGGAGAGTCGGGTCGGTACCGGGAGCTGTAACAGATGAGCGGACCCGTCGGCAGGGAACGAGGGAAGTGGTAAGTATGTATCTTTCTTTCCCTCCACATTGCAACTTTGATTTTACCACAGCCTTTGGGCTGTGGTATCCTTTAACAAACTGCGCCTGGGGCAAGAGACCCGTCTGCTCCCCCCTAGATCCGTCCCTGGCTTGGGTACTGTGATTCTGACCTGTGTGAAAATGATATCTACTTTATCACCTGTTACTGTACTCTGCTTATTGACCATTCTCCTGCCGGATCTCCTGTTGATAAACCTTGTGCCTGATCACCTATTGCTGCTCTTTCTTGTTGAGCACATTCATGGCTGATCAACGATCATTTAACTTGGATTGTTGACCATCCTCCTGTCTGACCTACTGTTGCGAATCACTGCTTATGTGAATAGTGTTCTACCTATCTACCAGTTCCAGTTTTTTATATTTTAGCAGCTTCTCCTTGCAGACACTTGTGCCACCAACCTCAGTAGTTCAGGGCTATGAACTGCAAAAAAGTGCACCCTCACACACCACATTTAAAATGTAGGTATAATAATTTTGTAGAGTAACAGTACTGTACATCAAATAGACGCCATATAGCACTAGTGTCCGTTTGCCAGCTTTCTTCCACTCTGGTTACTAGAGTGAATTGTAATCTGTGATCTGAATTTACCTGGCCCCACATGCAAGGCACCCCCACAATCAGGGCCGGATTTACCATAAGGCACTGTAGGCACATGCCTACTGGCGCCTGGTGATGGAATGGCGGCTCACTCCCCTCTCAGAGCGCCTCCCTCCCTCCTTCCCTATGCAGAGTGGGGGCAGGCATACAATATACTTGATTGCCCTTTTCCTTCAAATCAGTGGCTCATATGTCGGGGGTTCTTGCCTTGTTGGGATCCCTCGGAAATTGAGAGGGCTGAATATACAAAATATTTAGATATAATTATAACATTTATTTGTGGCTGCAGAGATTTCTTAATGTAACAAAAATGCTTGTGAAAACTATATGTATCAATAGTGTTAATGGGATCTTTCTCACTGCGCTGGATCACTACTCACCATGGCTTTCATAAATTAGGTCTACTGTATCAGAAAGGTCACTGAAGTATACCATACATGTCAAATCTAAAATCCTTGATTCAATTTTTAAGTGAATCTGTAGAAAACTCCAGGCACAAATATAAATCCAGGCACATACAGTATATAAACAGTGACAGCAAAGACCTGTCTGCTACCTGCTTTGCAGGGGTTTTTTTTAATGTGTTTTTTTGATGGATGGTTAAAGTGGACTTGAAATCTTGCACAGGACAGAAGGAAAACAGAGGGAAATGAACCCTGTATGTATTTAGAGAGTTTAGCCTTTTTAATTCCTCCTCATCTGTGCACTGTAATTGGATCTCTCAGCTCTGTCAGCTCAGTTATCTTATGTGCCATGGCAGAGCAGCTAATTTGCAAACACATAATGTTGACAAAATGGCTGCTTTCATGAAAGCAGAAACTAGACACACTGCAGATTTATTTCAGGATTTATATAAGCTGTAACAAAAAAATTTTGTTTTTTGAAAGGACAACTGAAATTGGAGGGCTATGGAGGCTGCCATGTTTATTTCCTTTTAAGCAATACCAGTTGCCTGGCAACCCTGCTGATCCTCATCCTCTAATACTTTTAGCCATAGACCCTGAACAAGCATGCAGCAGATCAGGTGTTTCTGACATTATTGTCAGATCTGACAAGATTAGCGGCATGCTTGTTTCTGGTGTGATTCAGAGACTACTGAAGCCAAATAAATCAGCAGATCTGCCGGGCAACTGGCATTGTTTAAAAGGAAACAAATATGACGGCCTCCATATTCTTCTCACTTCAGTTGTCCTTTAAAGTTTATTTTGCTGTTGCGTATCTTTTAGAGCAGAGAAGAAGTTCTGAGTGCAGGTCTGCTTCAACCTGTATTTAACTTAATTTTCTTCCAACTACAATAAAAACCAAGGGTACCCTTGAGTTATTTTTTACATTATTTGTAATTTTGTTGTATATTCTTTTCATAAATAATCATCTTCCCTTTCTTTTTAGTCCTTTCTATGATTTAATGTCATTGACTATGAAATGTACTGGCACTTTGGTGTTGGAACTGCACATTTCAGTTCAGATTTCAGACCTTTATTTGTCAGCGCAGTAAACCTTTTGGTCGTGCTCTCTGATCTACTATTGACAGAGGCTGAAAAGGACACTGGCACTACAATGCTGTGTGTTCAAATGTCCCTTTGCCATAGTAACATAAGTGCACAGGAGAAACTGGACAAGCAGCTCTTTCATTGCGATACACAGCATTTTATTCTTAAAAGGAACACACAAGAAATAAAACCAGTAGTTCAGTGAGGGATTTTGATAAGACAGTATTAAAATATAAATATTGTAAGTTATATGAAAAAAATATTTATAATTTAAAAAATTAGCGCGTAAGTGAAGATCACAGGCGTATTCCTGCACAAAAGCACGTGCACCTTGACTTTTGCCTTCTGAAGTAGTTTGAGTTATATATACCAATTAAACTAGTGAAAAGACTTCCTATTTAAATAAAAACACTGGCTATCCAGGCACCCTCATTTTTAAAAATCAATCCATTTTAACTTTACACATGCCCGTAATAAAGTTTATTGCAACTGAATTTTCATTCATTTTGATGTTGTCTAATAATGATTTATTGACCTTGCCAGGTGTTTTCAAGGCTGGGAGCATTTGTAATCTCAACCGATTTTTTTTTTGGCAATGATGAAACAAGTGTAAAAAAGTTCCTTCTTCTCTTTCCCAACTGATTTTCCTCATCACAACTTGTAACATTATCAAACTGAGCTAATTATTGGTAAAATACTATAATCACAGATCACCGCTTTGCTCACTGTAAAATGTATTTTGTCACCAAACATGTAAAACAAATAAGAAGGTTGTAAAATGACGTGGCCTGTAGCTCAATTTACCCAGCTTGTGTCATTTATCCCCCAATAAAAAGAAAAAGGAAAAACATGTCTTATTATGGCTTGTAAATTGTAAAGTGTGAACATTGTGAAGAAAATAATATTATAATAAATGCTGCGACAAAGTTTAGAAGTAGTATCCGCACACTTCAATATATTAATTGCAATACCCATATGGTAATATATGTTATATTACCTGCACATTTTGTAAAATACAATACGTTGGTTGTACCACCCGCAATCTGAGACAGCAGATATGGGAACACTACAGAGGGGCTTCTTGGACCACGGATAACATTTCTAGCGTCACAAAGCACTTTCAAAGCGTCATGCGCAGTTTTGCTTTTCAGGGGATTGAGAGAGTTGTACGCCCTAGAGAGGGCGATGTGTATCACAAGAGGCATATTGGATTATGCAGTTAGAAACGCACATATCAGATGGTTTGAATGTCAGGTGAGACCTGAATTTAATACATTGATACTTCTCTTTTACTTTTTTCTATTTTAATCCATTGTAATAAATTTTTTTATTGCTGATTCAATTTCATCTTTTGTAACTATAAAATGTTTCTTACAATTATAATAAGTTCTGTAAGAGACACAACTGTGATGGGTGTGTCTCAACATCTATAATGCTGGGCATACACGGGTCGATCCGGCAGCCGATCAGCCGCCGGATCGACTCCCGCCGCGTCCCCGCTCGTCCACGCGTGTGCGCGGATCGATTCCCGCTCGTCCACGCCGGCGTTCCTTATCAGCTGCTCAATTCCCCGCTATTGTCCACTGGCGGGGATCGAGCGGGGAATCTATCCAGCAGGTCATCGGACCTGTCGGATATTATCAATCGAGCCATCATCGGCTCGATTGATAAGGAAAGAAACGTACCATGCATGCTAGGCATAAGAGTGTGCTGAAATCAGTGTTACTGGGCTATGAATAAGGACATTGCTGTCCGAAACATGTCAGCCTTTTTAATTCGTTTTTTTTTTCAGTGAAATCGTTTGGATGTCAGCCGTTGGAGTGTACGGATATTACTTCTAAACCGTGTTGCAGTTGTTTCCAGATTCCTGCACCTCATGACAGGGAGAGAGAGTGAGGTGGTACTTTTTTCTCCTAAATGCTGCAACAAAATTGCAATTAACATTTATACCTACAACTCTGATATATCTTATGTGCATTTTTAAGATTGGCTCAAGGTTGAAGTCAAATACTGTGGCTCTAATTCAATCATAGTGTACTGGGTATTGGAGACCAGAGTTCGAATCCTGGCTAGGGTCAGTACCTATTCAGTCATGAGCTCCAGGCAAGACTTCCTAACACTGCAGGGTGACCTCTTAGCCGCACCTTTAGTGGCTGCAGCTCTTGAGCGCTTTGAGTCCGATAGGACAAATGTTCTATTTTTTATTAGTTAACTTTTCTCCTACATTTTCTCCTAGGCAATTTTTTTCTAACCTTGGTAATAAAATATCCTCAATCCTTTAATGAGCCCAGCAAGAAAGAAAATACTCAACAAAGTTTGATATCACTAATTTATCTACTTTATAGTACAGTTTCAATTTGTAAGTTACTTTGTAGGTAAGATCGAAACATTACCTCACAAGAGAAAATTCAGGTGAAAAGTTAAATGAATAGGTGCTTTTATGAGAAAAGCTATTTAGATATATCTTATTTACTATTTAAATCACTAATTTAGCTGATTTTTAGAGGGCAGAAAATCCTCCTACACACACACACACACACACACACACGCACACACGCACGCACGCACGCACGCACGCACGCACACAGACACACACACACACACACACACACACACACACACACACACACACACACACACACACACACACACACACTCTCTTCTGATTTTTCCAGACCTGTTTTTATCCTCCTCATTGAATATGTATATTATTTAGCAGGATGTAAGCAAGGACTACCATAATCATATATCATGCAGACACTGTGGTTCATAAATATGAAGCTTGACTTGGTTATATACTAGCATAACTTAGTTTGTTGTTTTAGCCATCTCAGTTTACTATTACTATTATTTTGTATTTGTATAGCGCCAGCATCTTTTGCAGTGCAGTGCAGTGCAGTGCAGTGCAGTGATGTACAATGTACATATGTATACAATAATGGGGAGAAAAGATATATGAGCAGTTGAACAAACTATATAATCAGGGCAACTAGCTATACAAGTACAGGTATATACAACTGATGTGTAGTTTGAAAAAAAATTACCAATATTGATGGATGTTCATTTGATAAATGTATGGAAACAGGAAAGACAAGGGAGAGGTCCCTGCCCTTGTGAGTTTACAGTCTAGAGGGTACTGGTTTGAAGACACTGGGGAAGTAGACAAAGAGGTCAGAAGATGAGGCAGTGGGCTTTAAATTATAGCTATAGCAAATTATAGGCTTGTTTTAACAGGTGTGTCTTGAGTGTACATTTAAATATTTGCTGGCTTGTTTCAAGATGGACAGGCAGTTAGTGAAAAAGTTAAAAAGTAGAAATTACACTTGTAAGAAGTCCAGGAGGTGACCAAGCTGGACAACAAGAGGGTCTCTTGGGAGGAGCGAAGGTTCCAGGAGGAATGATATCTGGAGATAAATAAGGAAATGTATGGAGGGGAAAGCCTTTGAATGATAGTATTGGGAGTTTGAACTGGTTTGAACTGGATCCCGATTGACAGCCAATGGAGTAAATGTTACTACGTTCAAATTACATTGTTATTGTATTTTGGCATCATGTGTACAATCTTTGCTTACACCCTGTTGGTTTTTCAATAAACTTTTTTTTTTTTTTTGTAAAAAAAAGGTAAAGTTTGTGAAGTATTCCATAGGACATGCTCCACTACTACCTCTTCTGCACACTTAACAATAGGTGGGGTAATAACATGTATACATAGAAGTTTTGTTTTTTAGGTTATATTTATTAAACACAACTTGGCCAGAGGTTGAAGGATAATGACCTAAGACAGAACGTACTGTATTCTTGTTTGAAAAAAATGAATTTTGAGGGAATGCTTGAAGTTTCAAAGGTTGGAGAGTGATGAATGTGTTTTAGAGGGGGATTCCAGAGGAGGGGGGGTGAATAAAAGGAGGTGATTCTAGAGGAGGACAGAAGGAGGTTGTGTGCAGAGTGGAAATTGCAGATGAGTTAGTATCTGAAGACCAGAGAGTAGAGATGGCCCGAACAGTTTGCCGGCGGACAGTTCCCGGCGAACATCAGCTGTTCAAGTCCACAGCGGGTAGTGAACAGATGGGGCGGTTCTGCCCCTATATCTCGTCATTTTGTGTGTGCGTGTTCTGACACTGGTCACACTGCATGTAAGTTGGCCACAGTCATTGCTGGGCTGTGTAGTTCTACTATACTCTTCTATCTATATTTCAAGCAAGCCAGCACACTGTCTATCATAAGCTGTGCTTAGCTTGCTACTGTATCTGGTATTGATATCTGTCTGTGTGTTACACACACTGCATACAGGGCACAGTCAGTTGCTGGGCTTTGTAGTTCTGTTATACTCTCCTATCTATATTGCAAGCAAGCCAGCACACTTTCTATCATAAGCTGCACTTAGCTTGCAACTGTATCTGTTATTGATATCTGTGTGGGTTATACTTACACTGCATACAGGCCACAGTCAGTTACTGGGCCTTGTAGTCCTACTATACTCTTCTAACTATTGCAAGCAAGCCAGCACACTGTCTCTCATAAGCTGTGCTTAGCTTCCAACTGTATCTGTAATTGATATCGGATGGAAATCAATCGTTCTGTCAGCGGTGTGTGCGGCGATTTCACAGCCGTTTCTATCACTGTGATCGAAACGGCTGTATATCGGCGGTAAAATAGTTAGGTGTATGGGCCCCTTTAGGGAATCAAGCCCAAGATTTTTTACAGCACTTTATGCCTCCAATTTAGCAATGTAACGTGATTTTTGTCCTTTAGGGATTGTAACCCTACTCTGCGTCAAATACATACTTTTCCGAGGGACATTTGGCATGTATCCCACTCCACCATAATCCCCTCCAGATGTTAGACCCCTTGAAACAGCATCATCACTTTTGTGGCCAGAAATAGTCCCTGTATGTTTTAAAATTTTCCTGCCCATTGAAGTCTATGGCGGGTAGCCCAGTTCGCACAAACACCAACTTTTAAAGAGAACCCGAGGTGTGTTTAAAGAATGTTATCTGCATACAGAGGCTGGATCTGCCTATACAGCCCAGCCTCTGTTGCTATCCCAAACCCCACTAAGGTCTCCCTGCACTCTGCAATCCCTCATATGTTACAGCCGTGCTGTGAGGCTGTGTTTACATCTGTAGTGTCAGTCTCAGCTGCTCCCCTCCTGCATAGCTCCGGTCCCTGCTCCCGTCCCTACCCTCCAATCAGCAGGGAGGGAAGGGATGCAGGCGGGGACTGGAGTTCAGCAGGAGGCGGGGAGAGCGGCAGACTGACACTATAGAGATAAACACAGCCAGCTCTGACAAGCTGTTTGTCAGCAGCGTGGCTGTGATTTATGAGGGATTGCAGAGTGCAGGGGGACCTTAGGGGGGTTTGGGATAGCAACAGAGGCTGGGCTGTATAGGCAGATCCAGCCTCTGTATGCAGATAATATTCTTCAAACCCACCTCGGGTTCTCTTTAAAGGATACCACAGCCCACAGGCTGTGGTAAAATAAATGCAGCATGTGTAGGGGAAAAAAAAGGACATACTCACCGCTCCCCTCGCTCCCAGCCGCCGGGTCCCGCTCGTCTGCTACAGCTCCCGGTACCGGCCGACTCATCTGACCCCTGACCCGGACATACTGCACTGCGCATGCGCAGTATGTCCAATCATCTTCCCTTCTGCCGTCGCATCATGACGGCAGAAGATCGGACACTCCCCCGCCTCCTCCCTGCCCAGCGTGTGCGCTCCACTAATAAAGCTAGCGTGACATGCTAGCTGGAGTCACGCTGGGAGCGGCGATTTGGAGAGAGAGTGGAGGGGGAGTGAGTTGGGATGGACGGGAAGCGGGCACTTATTATGAAAGTGCCCGCTTCCCGTCCATCCCAACTCACTCCCCCTCCACTCTCTCTCCAAATCGCCGCTCCCAGCGTGACTCCAGCTAGCATGTCACGCTAGCTTTATTAGTGGAGCGCACACGCTGGGCAGGGAGGAGGCGGGGGAGTGTCCGATCTTCTGCCGTCATGATGCGACGGCAGAAGGGAAGATGATTGGACATACTGCGCATGCGCAGTGCAGTATGTCCGGGTCAGGGGTCAGATGAGTCGGCCGGTACCGGGAGCTGTAGCAGACGAGCGGGACCCGGCGGCTGGGAGCGAGGGGAGCGGTGAGTATGTCCTTTTTTTTCCCCTACACATGCTGCATTTATTTTACCACAGCCTGTGGGCTGTGGTATCCTTTAAGGAAGTTCGTGTTTGCAGTTCGCAAACCCAAAATCTGAGGTTTGGGCCATCTCTACTATAAAGCAAATGTGCTGGGGAGAAAAATTAAGGCCAGCTTTGTAGGTTGGAGTTAAGAGTTTGGATCCTTTGGTTAATTGGCAGCCAATGAAGGGCTTGACAGAGAGGAGCAGCAGAGGAGGAGCAACAATGAATTGAGCAGCCAAGTTCAGTGCAGATTGGAGGGTGCCTGTCTGTTGGTTATATTCTAATAATGTAGAAATATTAAAATTTTCAAGCCCAACTACAGCAAGTGTAATTGTTTTCCTGGACATATTTGAGCCAGTAGGTAACAGATATTATTTGTATGTATCTAGAAGATAAGGTTAACTGATTGGTGTAAAATAAATACAAGTAACTCCACTTGAAGAGGAACTTGTGTAATGTGTGTTGCGCACATAGTGCAGCATGTGCAATTTAAACAACACATAATTATCCTATAGTATTGCATAACACGTGTTATACAAGCAGTAAGCCTAAAAAGTAGTTCCTTGTGTACATACCAGCAAATACCAGAAAAATTGTCATGCACTAGGCATATGTGTGAATATGTAAGATTCCATTGACCCATGAATAGGACAGAAGTGAGCAAATAAAAGCCAGCAGTTGCTGATCAATTAGCTGGAAGGTGGTTAATTAACCAGAAGCTAGATTTTTTGATAGGCTAATTTAAAGTATACCCCCTGCGTCAGTAGGCATGTAAATGTTAAATAAAGATCAATTATTCTAATTGTATATCAGAATAATCTATTTTATTTACTAGTGTTATAAATGGTAAACATTAAATATATGTATAACAGTTATTTTCCCTTCAATAAGTTTCATACTCATTATGTGTATCTTAGCTTTGCTGAGACAGAAGCACTCAAATCTGCTTCCATGGCAACTTGGTCATATAATGTATTAGAAAAGAGGATTCTTCAGATTATTGTGATAAACATATTCATTTTTTTAAGTTGACCATACTTTTGTAAGTTTCAGATTTATTTTATTCTTGCTAAGGACAACTAAGGTCAATATTTCTAGCTGGTTAAAATTCTACACAGTGTGAATGAAAAGATTAATAATATGCACATCCAAAGAGCGATACAGTGTTCTGAGTTACTCGTCTTTTGTATAGAACCATCTAAGGGTGACTTGCATGCCGCGTTTTGACTGGCATCCTCCCACCGTTTTGGCACCCTGTGTCTTTATTTTGTGTTATGATCTTGCATGAAGCAAAGGGAAATATAATCAAAGACTTTATTCGGTTCAAAACTAGTTAAGCCTATACTTTTTTGCAAATATCTAGCACCAACATAATATGTATAATGTGGCATCAATATTAAAATGTTTACATGCTATTTTGGAATATAGCAATAATATAATACTTATGTATAATGTGGCATCAATATTAAAATGTTTACATGCTATTATGGAATATAGCAATAATATAATACTTTTGGCTTATAATAGTAGTAATTAAATGGCTAAATCATTTTAAATCATATTAAACTTTGTAAGATTTCAATGTTTAAAGCTGGTGGTTCTTGTGGGAGTCAAAAAAGACACAGGGAGACCAGGAGCCTGATCTGGTGTATTATCGTCAAATCACCAGAAGGTATGTGTAGATAAGATGTTATACTCACAAAATTGGGTTGCTCAAATAGCAACCACTCATCCAGCATGTGGGGAGACACCGTCCCCACTCAGCCTTGTTTCCTGGTGGGAGGGTTGGTCGCAGCTCCAGAAAAAGGGTAGCATGCCTGGGAGTCATCCAGGGGTGCACTCCCCTATGGGGGTGAAGAGTGATCTGGTGGAGGTTGGAGGTGCCCGTAGGGACACAGACTGTATCCTATATATTATGGCTATAGACTAAGGTAGAAAAAGTACCAGAGTTCCTACCTTAACGGAGTAACAATCACTTTCAAGGTAATGATGAAAACTTCTCAATATTTATTATGCACACTCGACAACGTGTTTCACGGCCAATGCCGCTTCCTCGGGTCAATCTGTGTGCCTAGAAGTGAACTGGCACATCCCCGGGCAACCACCTTTTACATAAGCAGATGTCACAAATCACAGCGGAATAATAGGATTAAGTATGCCTTTCTGTGCATAGCAACACACCTCCTGTTCAAGATACATGCCACTGTACTGCTGGATGTAAAGGCTATGTCCACATACACTATAGCTGTCATGTGTGGCTCTGTTCTACTGCCGGCTGGCATCCCAGCTTAGCTTTTCCAGGCGTCATGACAGCTATAGTGTATGTGCACATAGCCTTCACATCCAGCACTACAGTGGCATGTATCTTGAACAGGAGGTGTGTTGCCATGGACAAAAAGGCAGTTTGTGTGTGTTTGCTTGTCTGTGTGTGTGTGTGGGGGGGGGGGGGGGGGATTGATTGCCCACTGATACCAATTATGGAAAGTTCTTGGAGAGGTGGTAGGAGGTGGTAATATCCCACTCACACCAATGCTGGACAATGCTGGTGCAGGGTGGAATGATAACCCACTGACACCAGTGATACCAATGATGGATGTGCGCTGGGAGGGTTCACTGACATCAGTGATTTCATATGTGGGATAATTGCATAGGGGCAGTGGCGTAGTATTGGGGATAGCAGCCATAGCGTTGCTATGGGGCCCCGCGGAAGCCCTAAGTCACAGGGGGCCTGCAGCTGCCTGAGAGGACTTTTTATTTTTTTTATTTTTCTATTAACCTGCCCTGCCATGCCGGGGCCCCGGCCCCCTCCCTCACCTCGGCGGGCCCCCCTCCTTTTACGAGCGGCGGGAGGTGCGGCATATTCACTAGGCTCTGGCGGGATAATCAGGCGCTAGAGGTCCAGCTGCCTCCAGGTTACTGTCTCCTCTGTATGCTGCGCGCACTGCTTCCTGGTTTATTGCGCGCGGCATACAGAGGAGACACCGTAGCCCGGAGGCAGCTGAACCTCTAGCGGCTGATTACCTCGCCAGAGCCTGCTGAATATGCCGCACCTCCCGCCACCACTCGTAAAAGGAGGGGGGACCCCGGACTCCAGGTGAGGCAGGGGGGATAGAAGTCGAGCCCCTACCCCACTAAACCACCCGCCCAATCACCCACCCACCCAGCTGCCTAATCACCCACCCGCCTAATTAGCCACCCACCCAGCTGCCTAATTAGCCACCCACCCAGCTGCCTAATTAGCCACCCACCCAGCTGCCTAATTACCCACCCACCCAGCTGCCTAATTAGCCACCCACCCAGCCGCCTAATTACCCACCCAGCTGCCTAATTACCCACCCACCCAGCTGCCTAATTACCACCACCCACCCACCTAATTACCCACCCAGCTGCCTAATTACCCAGCCACCCAGCTGCCTAATTACCCACCCAGCTGCCTAATTACCAGCACCCACCCAGCTGCCTAATTACCCACCAACCCAGCTGCCTAATTACCCACCCACCCAGCTGCCTAATTACCCACCCACCCAGCTGCCTAATTACCCACCCACCCAGCTGTCTAATTACCCACCAACCCAGTTGCCTAATTACCCACCAACCCAGCTGCCTAATTACCCACCCACCCAGCTGCCTAACTACCAGCACAAAGCCCACCCACCCAGCTACCTAATTACCCAGCCACCCAGCTGCCTAATTATCCACCCACCCACCTGCCTAATCAACCACCCACCCACCCATCCAGCTGCCTAACCACCCACCCACCCAGCCACCCACTCAGCTGCCTAACCGCCCACCCAGCCATCCACCCAGCTGCCTAACCGCCCACCCAGCCACCCACCCCGCTGCCTAACCGCCCACCCAGCCACCCACCCCGCTGCCTAACCGCCCACCCAGCCCTAACCAACCACCCAGCCGCCTAACCACCCACCCACCCAGCCGCCTAACCACCCTCCCACCCAGCTGCCTAACCACCCACCCAGCTGCCTAACCATCCACCCAGCTGCCTAACTGCCAACCCAGCTGCCTAACCGGAGCCGCCTAACCGCCCACCCGGCTGCCTAACCGAGGCTACCTAACTGCCCACCCGCCCACCTAACTGCCCACCCTCCCACCCAGCTACCTAACTGCCCGCCCTCCCACCCAGCTACCTAACTGCCCACCCAGCTACCTAACTGCACACCCTTCCACCCAGCTACCTAACTGCACACCCTTCCACCCAGCTACCTAACTGCCTACCCTGCCAGGCTGCCACCCAGCTACCTATCTGCCTACCCTGCCACCCAGCTACCTAATTACCTACCCTGCCGCACAACTAGCTATCTGCCTACACTGTCACACAGCTACCTAACTGCCTACCCTGCCACCCAGCTACCTATCTGCTACCCAGCTACCTATCTGCCTACCCTTCTACCTAACTGCCTACCCATCTAGCTATCTGCCTACCCTGCCACCTAGCTACCTATCTGCCTACCCTCCCACCAAGCTACCTAACTGCCTACCCAGTGCAGTGACTGCACCGCAAATAGCGTGCCAGCCTGCCCAACCACCCTCCATCCAAGTAATTAATGTTATCCCACTATAGACCTGGCTACATATACTGCATTTTGTGGGGAAATCTGGCGACAATCTGATTGCATTTTCTTGGTGAAATTTGGCGACAATCTGATTGCATTTTGTTGGAAAATCTGGCAATAATCTGATTGCATTTTATGGGGAAATCTGCAGACAATCTGGTTGCATTTTGTGGGAAAATCTGCCGACAATCTGGTTGCATTTTTTGGGGGAAATCTAATGCCAATCTGGTTGCATTTTTGGGGGGAAATCTAATGCCAATCTGGTTGCATTTTTTTGGGAAATCTGCCGCCAATCTGGTTGTAATTTGTGGGGAAATCTGCCGACAATCTTGTTGCAATTTGTGGGAAAACCTGCCGACAATCTGGTTGCATTATTTTGGGAAATCTGCTGCCAATTTGGTTGCATTTTTGTGGGGGAAATCTGCCGCCAATCTGGTTGCAATTTGTGGGGAAATCTGTCAACAATCTGGTTGCATTTTTTGGGGAAATCTGCCGACAATCTGGTTGCATTTTGTGGGGAAATCTGCCGACAATCTGGTTGCATATTGTGTGGAAATCTGTCGACAATCTGGTTGCGTTTTGTGGGGAAATCTGCCAACAATCTGGTTGCATATTGTGGGGAAATCTGCCGACAATCTGGTTGCGTTTTGTGGGGAAATCAGATTTCCCCACAAAATGTTTGGGTGAGAGGTCCGAAGTTTGTGGGGTTGGAAGGTCGGGGGGGGGGCATATTTTTTTTTTGCTATGGGGCCCAGTCATTTCTAGCTACGCCCCTGCATAGGGGATAACTGTTGCAATGCATGGAGGGTGATTTCTACCTTTCATGTAAAGCTGATTGTTGCATTTTATGTGTCGGGGTGATTGCTGCATTTCATATGTGGGGGGTTTGCTGCATTTCATGGTTCCTGCATTCCATATGTGGGGTTGATTTCTGCATTTTATGTGAGAGTTGATTGCTACATTTCATATGTAAGGGGGATTGCTGCATTTCATATGTGAGGGTGATTGCATAGATATAGGGAATATCTGTTTCATTGCATATGGGGGGCTGATTGCTGCATTTCCAATGGGAGCTGACTGCTGCATTTCATATGTGGGATGATTGCAAAGATATGGGAGATAACTGTTGCAATGCATGGAGGGTGATTGCTGCCTTTCATGTGAAGCTGATTGCTGCATTTAATATTTAGGGAGATTGCTGCATTTCACATAAGGTGGTGATTGCTGCATTCCATTTAGGAGTTGATTGCAGCATTTCATATGTAGGGTGAATTGCTGCTTTTCATATGTGTGGGTGATTGCTGGATTTCATGTGGGAGTTGATTGCTGCATTTCATACATAGGGGGGATTGTTGTATTCCATATGTGAGGGTGATTTGCATAGCTATAGGGAATAACTGTTGCATTGCATGCGGGGGTTGATTGCTGTATTTCATATGTGGGAATGATTGCTGCATATCATGTGGGGGTGATTGCTGGCTTTCCAGATGGCATTTGTATTAAATAAGGTGGATAAATTATGTGGATTAAGCAGACATTTTTTTTAGACTTCTACTTTTTCCCTTTTATTTTCTACTAGATCTTCTTTGGAAGGATGAGCCAATGTTGCACTTTGTAAAGAAGAGGTGTGAGATAGAGAAAGATGATTGTAGGTCTAGGCCTAATACAGAAAACATTGATCATGATGATGAAAAAAAAAGGTCCTTCTGTATAATGAAAGCTACCTGTCACTAGGATTTATTTAGATTAATGATCCGACTTGTTCTGTTGCCTTAATGCTGTGTTTGTCCATTTTAAAGCAATTTAGTCACTTCCTGTTAGTAGAGGGTAAGATAGGATGGCAGATCACCTTCAAAAAAACACAGAGAGGACAGTAGCCCAAAATGGTGCAGTACGCAAGAAGAATGAGAAGAGGTTATGTAAAGAATGGTACTCACAAACAAGGGTTGCAATGAGGCAACCAACCAAATGAGCAAGTTGAGTGTATCATTTTGCCTCCAGTCAGATATTTTCGGGTGTTATTGGATGTGGTCGCTCTCTGAAAAAAGGTAACTTCTGGGGCAAGGTTAGTGTTGGGCGAACATCTAGATGTTCGGGTTCGGGCCGAACAGGCCGAACATGGCCGCGATGTTCGGGTGTTCGACCCGAACTCCGAACATAATGGAAGTCAATGGGGACCCGAACTTTTGTGGTTTGTAAAGCCTCCTTACATGCTACATACCCCAAATTTACAGGGTATGTGCACCTTGGGAGTGGGTACAAGAGGAAAAAAAAATTTAGCAAAAAGAGCTTATAGTTTTTGAGAAAATCGATTTTAAAGTTTCAAAGGGAAAACTGTCTTTTAAATGCGGGAAATGTCTGTTTTCTTTGCACAGGTAACATGCTTTTTGTCGGCATGCAGTCATAAATGTAATACATATAAGAGGTTCCAGGAAAAGGGACCGGTAATGCTAACCCAGCAGCAGCACACGTGATGGAACAGGAGGAGGGTGGCGCAGGAGGAGAAGGCCACGCTTTGAGACACAACAACCCAGGCCTTGCATGAGGACAAGAAGCGTGCGGATAGCATGCTTTGTACCACCATGCAGTCATAAATGTAATAAAGATAAGTGGTTCAATAAACAGGGACCACGCGGCAACGCTAACCCAGCAGCAGCACACGTGATGGAACAGGAGGAGGCGCAGGAGGAGAAGGCCACGCTTTGTGAGACACAACAACCCAGGCCTTGCATGAGGACAAAAAGCGTGCGGATAGCATGCTTTGTACCGCCATGTAGTCATAAATGTAATAAAGATAAGAGGTTCCATAAACAGGGACCGGCAACGGTAACCCAGCAGCAGCAGCAGCAGCAGCACACGTGATGGAACAGGAGGAGGCGCAGGAGGAGAAGGCCACGCTTTGTGAGACACAACAACCCAGGCCTTGCATGAGGACAAAAAGCGTGCGGATAGCATGCTTTGTACCGCCATGTAGTCATAAATGTAATAAAGATAAGAGGTTCCATAAACAGGGACCGGCAACGGTAACCCAGCAGCAGCAGCAGCAGCAGCAGCACACGTGATGGAACAGGAGGAGGCGCAGGAGGAGAAGGCCACGCTTTGTGAGACACAACAACCCAGGCCTTGCATGAGGACAAAAAGCGTGCGGATAGCATGCTTTGTACCGCCATGTAGTCATAAATGTAATAAAGATAAGAGGTTCCATAAACAGGGACCGGCAACGGTAACCCAGCAGCAGCAGCAGCAGCAGCAGCACACGTGATGGAACAGGAGGAGGCGCAGGAGGAGAAGGCCACGCTTTGTGAGACACAACAACCCAGGCCTTGCATGAGGACAAAAAGCGTGCGGATATAGCAGCAATGCTTTTTGCCGCCATGCAGTCATAAATGTAATACAGATGAGAGGTTCAATAAACAGGGACCGGAAACGCTAAACCATCCCAGATGTTCATCGGTCATGTTACTTGGTTGGGGTCCAGGAGTGTTGCGTAGTCGTTTCCAATCCAGGATTGATTCATTTTAATTTGAGTCAGACGGTCTGCATTTTCTGTGGAGAGGCGGATACGCCGATCTGTGATGATGCCTCCGGCAGCACTGAAACAGCGTTCCGACATAACGCTGGCTGCCGGGCAAGCCAGCACCTCTATTGCGTACATTGCCAGTTTGTGCCAGGTGTCTAGCTTCATGCCCGGTTTCAGGTCCAGCGGTGCCAGCCACAAATCTGTCTGTTCCTTTATTCCCCTCCAAATTTCCTCCCCTGTGTGCTGCTTATCCCCAAGGCAGATCAGCTTCAGCAACGCTTGCTGACGCATGCCAACAGCTGTGCTGCACTGCTTCCACGATCCTACTGCTGCTGGTGCTGGGTTAGCATTTCCGGATGAGGTACAGCTTTGAGATGCGTTGGAGGAGAAGGAGTCAGAGAGGTAGGTGCTGCTGTTGTTATCCAGCTGTTTGCGGCGTGGGCAACACCCGCGCCGTAGCAGGTGAGGAATCGCTGCCAGGCTCCACAAGGTTCACCCAGTGCGCGGTAAGGGAGATGTATCGACCCTGGCCGAACGCACTCGTCCAGGTGTCAGTGGTGAGGTGAACCTTGCAGGCAATGGCATTCTTCAAGCTTCGGGTTATTTAGCTGACCACGTGCTCATGCAACTCAGGCACTGCAGAGCGCGCAAAGTGGTAGCGGCTGGGAACCACGTAACGTGGGATGGCCACTGACATCATGCCCTTGAAGCTGTTTGTCTCCACCACTCGATATGGCAGCATTTCGCAGGCCAGAAGCTTGGCTATGCTGGCTGGCTGTTACTGCCACGGCCCGGGGGTCATTTGCTGGCAATTTCCTCTTGTGCTCAAACATCTCAGAGACAGACAACTCAACCGTAGCGCTGCACACCGAAGGGCTGTTGGTTGTTGTGTTTGATGAACACTGGGAGACCTCAAGAGCACTAGTCCGGAAAGTGACAGTGTCAGCATCGTCTGATGTTTGTGAATGTTGTGAACCACGCAATGGCTGGGCTACTGCTGCTGCTGAGGCGGGTCTGGTGGTGAGTCTGGTGAACCCAAGGGAGGCAGTGTTGCTGGTGGTACCCTGTCCTGCCGCGTTTGCCCACAGAGTGGGATGTTTGGATAGAATGTGGCGGCTCATGCTGGTGGTGGAGAGGTTGTTAATACTTTTCCCCCTGCTCAGGCGGGTCTTGCACACCTTGCAAATCGCCATGGTAACATCCTCAGTGCAGTCTTCAAAGAAAGCCCAGACTTTAACTGGCTGAGGACTCGGACCTCGTGCGTGATGTGCTGGTGCTGCTTAACCCACTGCTGGACGCTTGAGAGGTCATCCAAGTAATTATCTGGTCCTGTTCTTTTGGATCTGTGAGGGTTGTTGTCCTGGACAACATGGGCAGTATTGAGTGGGTTTTCTTGGGTGCTCCCCTGTGGCCTGTACGTGAACCGTCAGGGGAAACACCTCTTCCCTTGCCCCTCCCTCTTTCACCGGATTTCTTCCTCATTTCACTTATCCTTAAAGTACACGCTGACTGGCAGCAGTACAGTGGCAGTACAGAAATGCTATACAGTGGTGGGTGAGCGGTGTACCACTATTGTCAGCAGTGACACAGAGCACAATGCTATACAGTGGCGGGTGAGCGGTGTACTACTGTTCCCAGCAGACACAGAGTGGAAGTAAACACAATGCTATATAGTGTGGCTGAGCCGTGTACACAGAGTGGCATTAAACACAATGCTATATAGTCTGCTATATAGTCACCCCGAACAGGGTGATGTTCTGCAGAACCCGAACAGTGGCAAACACTGTTCGCCCAACACTACTGGGAGGGAACGCAGATTTTAGTACCTAAACACACGATACAACATGTTTTCCGGGGTCGGACTCTGAGGCACATACAGATGGTCCCGATCATCATCCTCATCATACAACTCTTCTCCTGAGTCTGACCCACCCACCACCTCTGCCACCCCAACATCCCCAGACACAGACCCCTCATCGTCCTCAACATTAACTTGGGATGCTGGCCTGAGCCAGACCTCCTCCTCCACATCAGGCCCCATCATCTCCTCAATGGCAGCCCTCATTAATCGCTCTGGCGACGGACTGATGGACACAACGTTCTCCTCCGGGGAGGGCTGCTGCTGACCACTGGCTGCTGGGGTGGATGTTATAGCTTGCGTGGGGCGTTGGCTGTTGCTGTTGTTGGGAGTGCTGCTCACAGCGGAGGTCTCTGGGGAACTCATGTTGAGCTCATATAGTGGTTGACGGTGAGTGGAGTATTACTGATCCCAGCAATATACACACTGACTGGCAGAGTACGCAATGCTATATAGTGTGGCTGAGCGGTGTACACAGAGTGGCAGTAAACACAATGCTATATAGTCTGGCTGAGCGAGCGGTGTACTACTGTTCCCAGCAGAATCAGAGTGGCAGTAAACAATGGTATATAGTCTGGCTGAGCGGTGTACACAGAGTGTCAGTAAACAATGGTATATAGTCTGGCTGAGCGAGCGGTGTACTACTGTTCCCAGCAGAATCAGAGTGGCAGTAAACAATGGTATATAGTCTGGCTGAGCGGTGTACACAGAGTGTCAGTAAACAATGGTATATAGTCTGGCTGAGCGGTGTACACACAATGCTATATAGTCTGCTATATAGTGTCAGTAAACAATGGTATATAGTCTGGCTGAGCGAGCGGTGTACTACTGTTCCCAGCAGAATCAGAGTGGCAGTAAACAATGGTATATAGTCTGGCTGAGCGGTGTACACAGAGTGTCAGTAAACAATGGTATATAGTCTGGCTGAGCGAGCGGTGTACTACTGTTCCCAGCAGAATCAGAGTGGCAGTAAACAATGGTATATAGTCTGGCTGAGCGGTGTACACAGAGTGTCAGTAAACAATGGTATATAGTCTGGCTGAGCGGTGTACACAGAGTGTCAGTAAACAATGGTATATAGTCTGGCTGAGCGGTGTACACAGAGTGGCAGTAAACACAATGCTATATACTCTGGCTGAGCGAGCGGTGTACTACTGTTCCCAGCAGACACAGAACAGTAAACAGAATGCTATATAGTGTGGCTGAGCGAGCGGTGTACCACTATTCCCAGCAGACACAGAACAGTAAACAGAATGCTATATAGTGTGGCTGAGCGAGCGGTGTACCACTATTCCCAGCAGACACAGAACAGTAAACAGAATGCTATATAGTGTGGCTGAGCGAGCGGTGTACCACTATTCCCAGCAGACACAGAACAGTGAACAGAATGCTATATAGTGTGGCTGAGCGAGCGGTGTACCACTATTCCCAGCAGACACAGAACAGTGAACAGAATGCTATATAGTGTGGCTGAGCGAGCGGTGTACCACTATTCCCAGCAGACACAGAACAGTGAACAGAATGCTATATAGTGTGGATGAGCGAGCGGTGTACCACTATTCCCAGCAGACACAGAACAGTAAACAGAATGCTATATAGTGTGGCTGAGCGAGCGGTGTACCACTATTCCCAGCAGACACAGAACAGTGAACAGAATGCTATATAGTGTGGCTGAGCGAGCGGTGTACCACTATTCCCAGCAGACACAGAACAGTGAACAGAATGCTATATAGTGTGGCTGAGCGAGCGGTGTACCACTATTCCCAGCAGACACAGAACAGTAAACAGAATGCTATATAGTGTGGCTGAGCGAGCGGTGTACCACTATTCCCAGCAGACACAGAACAGTAAACAGAATGCTATATAGTGTGGCTGAGCGAGCGGTGTACCACTATTCCAAGCAGACACAGAACAGTGAACAGAATGCTATATAGTGTGGCTGAGCGAGCGGTGTACCACTATTCCCAGCAGACACAGAGTGGCAGTAAACAGAATGCTATATAGTGTGGCTGAGCGAGGTACACAGAGTGGCAGTAAACAGAATGCTATATAGTGTGGCTGAGCAAGCGGTGTACTACTATTCCCAGCAGACACAGAGTGGCAGTAAACAGAATGCTATATAGTGTGGCTGAGCGAGGTACACAGAGTGGCAGTAAACAGAATGCTATATAGTGTGGCTGAGCAAGCGGTGTACTACTGTTCCCAGCAGTGACACAATGACAGGGGGGACCCTGGCTAGCGTGGCTGGAGCGCGAACTACCCTGCCTGCCTACCCAAAGCTAAACCCACAGACAAATGGCGGAGATATGACGTGGTTCGGGTATTTATTTACCCGAACCACGTGACAGTTCGGCCAATCAGAGCGCGTTCGGGTCCGAACCACGTGACCCGTTCGGCCAATCACAGCGCTAGCCGAACGTTCGGGGAACGTTCGGCCATGCGCTCTTAGTTCGGCCATATGGCCGAACGGTTTGGCCGAGCACCGTCAGGTGTTCGGCCGAACTCGAACATCACCCGAACAGGGTGATGTTCTGCAGAACCCGAACAGTGGCGAACACTGTTCGCCCAACACTAGGCAAGGTACATGCAAAGAGGTTTCATCCAAATGGAGGGTGAACAAGGGTATAGGGTATATCTAGACTCTGTTCAAGTGATATGCTGCATGGAAATTCTACATTAAGCATTGCTCTCCCGAGCTCTCCTCTAGTTGCAGTCCTTTATTACAAGAACTTTAAGGTGCGACTAAGCACAACTTCAGAGCACAGATACAGTGGAGTCAGGTAACACAACACACTAGACAAACCTCATCCCCTTTTACTGAAAGTAACTAAGATGACTGCGAGAGCAGGGCTACTGTTACACAATTACACACATAGCTTTCCCGTAAGATGTTCTCATCAACACTGCTCCTCCTCCGCATCTCAGTATCTTATTTCTCCAGTTCCGTCGACCAGTCCCAGTCTTCTTCGCGGAGTCAACATCAACATCATGTAAATTACATGCAAGTAAAATCAAATAAAGATAGAAGAATAAAGCTATGTATATAATTTATTATTATTTTATTTATTTATATAGCACAGATGCATAAGTAGTTCAACAATCAAGACATCCAGCAACGCTACAGAGTACAAAATACATAGCTGATGTATAGTTTGAATTGAACATCACTAATTCTGATATATGTTCATTTGATAAAGTACCATGGAGTGGTGCCAGGAAGGCTAGGTATTGCTGTTGTGCATCTCCATACATGTGCACATTTGATATGGTACAGAAGAAACAGGAAACACTTGCAAGCTTACCTTTAATAACTAACTGTACATGGTTTATTGCAAGCTTTCAAAAACTTTAAGATTTTTCTTCAGGCATTATACAGAAGTGGATCAGAACCGTTAGACCATACTTCACTTGCCCTGCATTAAATCTTCAGCATTTCTCCTCCCAAAACACACACACACACACACACACACACACACACACACACACACACACACACACACACACACACACACACACACACACACACACACACACACACTGTTTTTACCAAAGTAATTCAAGGTCATTGTCTGGAGCATCATTGGTTCTCAGGGGCACCACTGTAGTGTTTACTGATGATATAATCAGTGTGATTACTATCACAGACACCAGTTCCCCACATCCTCCAGCTCACACACTACTCCCCACTTCCTTAACCTCCTGGGCGATACAATAATATCACGAGGGGGCAGCACAGCATAATTTTTTTTTTAATCATGTGGCTAGACTAGCGCTAGCTACATGATAGCTGCTGTGCAGTGGCATCCCCCCACCCCCTCGGATCGCCTCCAGCGATCAAAGCCAACAGGAAATCCTGTTCAGAACGGGATTTCCTGTTTGGCTTCCCCCGTCGCCACGGCGACGATCAGGATGACGTCATCGACGTCAACGACGTCGTTGCGTCAGAGGGAGTCCCGATCCACCCCTCAGCGCTGCCTGGCACTGATTGGCCAGGCTGTGCACGGGGTCTGGGGGAGGGCGGCGCGGCACGGCAGGTTGCGGCGAATCAGCATGGAGCGGCGGCGATCGGTATATACACGCAGCTACCAAAGTGCTAGCTGCGTGCAAGAAAAAACAAATTATGCAAATCAGCCCATCAGGGCCTGAGAAATCCTCTGCGGCGGCTTACCCCGAGCTCAGCTCGGGATTATCGCCCAGAGGGTTAAGGCTATCCTCATTCAGGGCTAACAAAAAATAAATAAATGCTGATCGCGCTGCTCCAAACTTCTCCTTTGCAAGTGCAATTGCTCACCTACATGCAGAGTTACACTGGTACATCTTCTTTTTTGTAAGGCTAAACTGTTGGGTCCAGTAACAGTGACATGCCCCATTACCCTAGTCTTGCGAGTGTATAGGCTTTCCCCGCACACAGGCTTGGGAGTCTATGAGAAGGCGGAGCCAACAGACTGCCAAGCAGAACTGAACAAAGGCACTGATCTGCAGTAGAACGGAGGACAAGTAGCTAGGCTGGTAATCTACTCTGGGGCTGCTATCTAATACTAGGGGCATACCTAACTACCTACACTGAGGGGCTACCTAATGCTGAGGGCACACATGGCTACCTATGACTAACAATCCAGTTACACTTCAGAAGGCAGACATAATTGCTGTTGATCAATGAAATGAATCATATTTTACATTTACAATTTTGGAGCTTTTTTTAAAGTATTTCTCATTACAATACTGAAAATATAGTAACTTGAAGTATAACTTAATCTATCCATCTTGTTTACTCTGCTGGTAGAGGTTGATGTGTGTTCCTCCTGGGCAGGTCAAGTTTCAATCTAGCATTACTTGAACTAAGAGCAGCAGACTGATTTTTCAGATTGTGATTTTTTTCACTGTTGGCTTAGAATTTAAAAGAGTGCTTAAAAAAATCTGAAAAAATGTCAAATCATGTAACATTTTGGGCCTGATTCACAAAGCGGTGCTAACAGTTAGCACGCTGGTGAAAAGCCCTTTATCATGCCTAAACTCAGTTTAGGCATGATAAGTTATGGCGTGATAAGTTTAGGCGTGATAAGTTTAAGCGCCAACTGGGTTAGCAACGCAGTGCACAGCTGATCAAAAGTTTTGCGCTAGCAAAGTCTGGTGCACTTCGCATAGAGTTCAATGGCGCTGCTTTGCGTGCGGGACTTTGCTCGCGATCTAAACTTATCTAAACTTATCATGCCTAAACTTATCACACCTAAATTTTTCACGCCTAAACTTATCACGCCTAAACTGGCTTTTCACCAGCGTGGTGCAATGGTTATCACGCCTAAAGTCTCTAACTGGGTTAGCACCGCTTTGTGAATCGAGCCCTTTGAGTTTAATTAGGAAAAAGCACAAATCGTTCATAATTTAAAAAAAAAACTTCCAGTCTTTGCCAATATATATTGATTCTAGAAAATGGGAAAGTACAGGTAGCCACATACCATACAATTTTTATTTATAGAATTAACAAACAATTTTTCTGATTGATTGTAACTTTTGAAGTAAATGATTAGAATCAGAATCAACTTATCATAATTTGTACAATTGTAACATCTGCAACTATGGCGGCTGCGGACACGCAGGGTATACCCGCAGCCGCCTTTGTTCCCTGTTCTCAGGCATCATCCGTTCCGACAGTACTGTCTCGTGCTCATAGGGTTCGCGAGCGCGCGTGGAGACAGGACCTTTATGCTAGAAGAAGGCGCGTCAGCTGACCTGCCGGTTGGCTGACGTCAGAGGTGACTCACGCCGCTCGGATTGGCTGATTGGTAAGGGACGCGGCTGTGAGCTCTCCTCTGCTTCTTAAGCCTTCACTGGTCATTTGTAACTTGTCTGCTGTTGCGAATACACTCGTGTTAGCGCTCAGACCTTAGACTAGTATCCGGTGTGTTTTGATCTGGGAGGAAACCAGGGATTTCACACAAGACTAGGACTATTGTTATATTGTATTACTGATTACCTGTGTATGATTCTGGCTATGCTCTGACCTTGCTATTGCTCATCAATTCTGTACTTCTGCCTACCTGACCTTAGTTGCTGAACCTCTGCCTGATAACTCACTACTCTTCTGCCTCACGTTTCTGTACTGTATTCGCCTCTCAGTTGCCAAACCTTGCCTGTCTGAGCTCTCTACTCACCAGTGGGCCCTTGCCACTGGTGAGGTGCTCTTTTGATTATATACCCACCAGCTCCTAGTCCTCTGGTGAGGTTTAGTTTAAGTTATACAGCTCCTGTGACTGATAGTACCTTACCAGCTCCTCTGGTAAGGTCTAGTTAAACTATTCAGTCGCTTGTGCTGATAGTACCTTACCAGCTCCCCTGGTAAGGTTTAGCCAAACTTTGTTGTCACTCCTGTAGTTAGTACTTTACCAGCTCCTCTGGTAAAACCTATTATTTATACTACTGTTGTTGCAGCTAGTACCCACCAGCTCCCCTGGTGAGGGCTAGCACTGTTATTGCAGCTAGTACCCACTAGCTCCCCTGGTGAGGTCTAGCACTGTTGTTTCAGATAGTACTCACCAGCTTCTCTAGTGAGATCTATGCATTTAATCTACTGTTGCACCAAACACTTTACACCTCTGTTCCTCAGCCGTCTATACTTGCATTATTGGTGATACTGCAGATCACCACATAATCGGGTATAGAGTCTGTATTATTGGTGATTCTACAGATCACACTATAATCAGATGTCTGTGTGCTACACCAATCGTTACAACAATACTGTTGCCTTTAATAACACAAATATGTAATAAAAAAGTATTGCAAATTTTGTACATGAAGACAACTGTATTTCTGGGGACTGTCTGTATTTTGTTTCATAATGGGGGGAGGGAAATTTTAATACAAATGTCAAAACTGTACAATGAATAGGAAAAACGGATTGTAGTTCTCGAATTGAAAAAAAAAAATCTAACTTGTGTGGCCAACTTCAGTTTGAAGAAAATTGAGCCCGTTACTTGAGGTCACACTGATGTTCCTGGTTATGCTGTCCTTAAAATGCAGAAACATTTGTAGCCATTAAGCTCAATTGACACACCAAAAGTCATGTCTATTAAGCACACTTGAGCCAGTACCTACCGTAATTTTTTTTTTTTTTTGGGGGGGGATTAAACAACTATATGTAGTAAAATAAATAAGTCAGCATATAATTGCCCAATAGTGGTAGTGGGGAAAAGATTAGTACTCCAACTCAATCGGCATCTGTAATTTTCTTTCCTAAAATAACAATTAAAAAAAACAGTTCATTGGATCATTTACCGTGGATATTGGCGTGGGAAAAATGGTTAATTTAGAATAATAAAATACTTTTCTCGTGGTTGTGTTTTTATTTCATTTAACCCTTTGTGGAAATGGGTAAGGGGTACTTTGTACCCCTATACTCATTTCTCCTGGGAGGGGGGTGGGCATCTGGGGTCCCTTTCTTAAAGGGGACTCCCAGATGCCACCATGAACCCCCCCCCCGGGAGTCGTCGCCCCCACCTCCTCCTGGGGCACCGGAGGTGGGGAAGAGCCTCTTGTCCATGGATTGGACAACGGCTCGGGGGGGGGGGGAGGGGAAGGCTTGGAAGGCAGATGTTGCTAACGGCCATGGCTGCGATTTATGTTCGTCAGAATTTCCACCATTGACTTTGCCCAAATAAACAGGTTTTTGTGACCCAAGGCTATGACCTCTTTGGCCTAGGGGCCCCAAACTCACCAGTCATGATCCCCCTAAGAGTCCCTACAATGCTAGAAAATTTGGTACTGCTGAGCCATTGCCCTTTGAAATGGTGAGAGATTTTGGAACGGTAAATAGGAGGCCCAATGAAAGCCTGTGGGGGATTTTACCACTTTTGCACCCCTGTAACTTTGGTTTGCAGAGATGTAGGAAACCCATCTTTGGATTCCAAGTATAACAATATGCCTTCTACCTGCGTGAGACATGTCGTGAGATTCAGACGTTGCTAACGGCCATGGCTGCAATTTATGTTCGTCAGAATTTCCACCATTGACTTTGCCCAAATAAACAGGTTTTTGTGACCAAGGCTATGACCTCTTTGGCCTAGGGGCCCGAAACTCACCAGTCATGATCCCAACTGTCCTTACAAAGCTAGAAAATTTGGTACTGCTGAGTCATTGCCCTTTGAAATGATTTGAGATTTTGGTAAAGTGAAATAGGGAGCCAATGAAAGCCTATGGGGGATTTTACCACTTTTGCACCCCTGTAACTCTGGTTTGCAGAGATGTAGGGAACCCATCTTTGGATTCCAAGTATAACAATATGCCTTCTACCTGCATGAGACATGTCGGGAGATTCAGACGTTGCTAACGGCCATGGCTGCGATTTATGTTCGTCAGAATTTCCACCATTGTCTTTGCCCAAATAAACAGGTTTTTGTGACCCAAGGCTATGACCTCTTTGGCCTAGGGGCCCGAAACTCACCAGTCATGATCCCAAGTGTCCTTACAAAGCTAGAAAATTTGGTACTGCTGAGCCATTGCCCTTTGAAAAACTTTGAGATTTTGGAAAGTGAAATAGGGAGCCAATGAAAGCCTATGGGGGATTTTACCACTTTTGCACCCCTGTAACTCTGGTTCGCAGAGATGTAGGGAACCCATCTTTGGATTCCAAGTATAACAATATGCCTTCTACCTGCATGAGACATGTCGTGAGATTCAGACGTTGCTAACGGCCATGGCTGTGATTTATGTTCGTCAGAATTTCCACCATTAACTTTGCCCAAACAAACAGGTTTTTGTGACCCAAGGCTATGACCTCTTTGGCCTAGGGGCCCGAAACTCACCAGTCATGATCCCCCTAAGTGTCCCTACAATGCTACAAAATTTGGTACTGCTGAGCCATTGCCCTTTAAAAAGATTTGAGATTTTGGAAAGTGAAATGGGGAGCCAATGAAAGCCTATGGGGGATTTTACCACTTTTGCACCCCTGTAATTCTGGTTTGCAGAGATGTAGGAAACCCATCTTTGGATTCCAAGTATAACAATATGCCTTCTACCTGCGTGAGACATGTCGTGAGATTCAGACGTTGCTAACGGCCATGGCTGCAATTTATGTTCGTCAGAATTTCCACCATTGACTTTGCCCAAATAAACAGGTTTTTGTGACCAAGGCTATGACCTCTTTGGCCTAGGGGCCCGAAACTCACCAGTCATGATCCCCCTAAGTGTCCCTACAATGCTAGAAAATTTGGTACTGCTGAGCCATTGCCCTTTGAACAAATTTGAGATTTTGGAAAGTGAAATAGGGAGCCAATGAAAGCCTATGGGGGATTTTACCACTTTTGCACCCCTGTAACTCTGGTTTGCAGAGATGTAGGGAACCCATCTTTGGATTCCAAGTATAACAATATGCCTTCTACCTGCATGAGACATGTCGGGAGATTCAGACGTTGCTAACGGCCATGGCTGCGATTTATGTTCGTCAGAATTTCCACCATTGTCTTTGCCCAAATAAACAGGTTTTTGTGACCCAAGGCTATGACCTCTTTGGCCTAGGGGCCCGAAACTCACCAGTCATGATCCCAAGTGTCCTTACAAAGCTAGAAAATTTGGTACTGCTGAGCCATTGCCCTTTGAAAAACTTTGAGATTTTGGAAAGTGAAATAGGGAGCCAATAAAGGCCTATGGGGGATTTTACCACTTTTGCACCCCTGTAACTCTGGTTCGCAGAGATGTAGGGAACCCATCTTTGGATTCCAAGTATAACAATATGCCTTCTACCTGCATGAGACATGTCGTGAGATTCAGACGTTGCTAACGGCCATGGCTGTGATTTATGTTCGTCAGAATTTCCACCATTAACTTTGCCCAAACAAACAGGTTTTTGTGACCCAAGGCTATGACCTCTTTGGCCTAGGGGCCCGAAACTCACCAGTCATGATTCCCCTAAGTGTCCCTACAATGCTACAAAATTTGGTACTGCTGAGCCATTGCCCTTTGAAAAGATTTGAGATTTTGGAAAGTGAAATGGGGAGCCAATGAAAGCCTATGGGGGATTTTACCACTTTTGCACCCCTGTAATTCTGGTTTGCAGAGATGTAGGAAACCCATCTTTGGATTCCAAGTATAACAATATGCCTTCTACCTGCGTGAGACATGTCGTGAGATTCAGACGTTGCTAACGGCCATGGCTGCAATTTATGTTCGTCAGAATTTCCACCATTGACTTTGCCCAAATAAACAGGTTTTTGTGACCAAGGCTATGACCTCTTTGGCCTAGGGGCCCGAAACTCACCAGTCATGATCCCCCTAAGTGTCCCTACAATGCTAGAAAATTTGGTACTGCTGAGCCATTGCCCTTTGAACAAATTTGAGATTTTGGAAAGTGAAATAGGGAGCCAATGAAAGCCTATGGGGGATTTTACCACTTTTGCACCCCTGTAACTCTGGTTTGCAGAGATGTAGGAAACCCATCTTTGGATTCCAAGTATAACAATATGCCTTCTACCTGCATGAGACATGTTGTGAGATTCAGACGTTGCTAACGGCCATGGCTGTGATTTATGTTCGTCAGAATTTCCACCAGGGATGCTCGGATGTGCCTCATCCACGAATTCGGAAATCCGCGTGGTTGCAAAAAAAAATACGCATTCGGCCCCGCCGCATGCGGATTTTCGGCCGCGTCCACGCAACCACGCGGATTTTCTGCCGTGAATGGCGTAATCACGCGTGGATTCCCGCCCGGAGGCGGATTTTCTTTTAACGTTAATAACAAAGCCCCCATACATGCTACAATCCCCCAAATTGCATGGATTATCGAGGTGATAAGGGGCAACATAACTTCAACATAAAAAATTCCAATTTTTTTTTTTTCTAGAGAAAATGGATTTTAAAGTGAAATCAACACTTTAAATGGGGCTATTAATTGGTAATAAGTGGTTTTAAAAAGGGATATACGCGTTAAGCAGTCAAAGAGGTGAAGGCGAGTTCCAATGGCACTTGGCGGCGAAGGTACCGCTGGAGGAGGATGAGTGGCTGATGCCAAAAAGGCCCCAGAGAGGTTTTTGTAATTTTTTTTTTGTTTTTTTTGCAGCAATTAGCAATGACATCGCAGCAGAGTTGTCAGTGGACACGGGCAGTGTGAACGCAGAGTGCAGTGGTGGTAGCGGCTGAGTCAGGAGAAGGACTATGCGGGCGGTCAGTTCAGCAGCACAGAAGGACCACGGCAACATACTGGTAGTAGTAGTAGCAGCAGCAGAGCGTCATAGTGCTGGCCAAAAAATTAAATGCACCCGGTGACCCGGGCAGTGTGAATGCAGACAGAGTACATTGGTGGAAGCGAGTGAGTCAGGAGGAGGAGGACAATGCCGGCGGTCAATTCAGCAGCACAGAAGGACCATGGCAACATACTGGTGGTAGTAGTAGCAGCACAGCGTCATAGTGCTGGCCAAAAAATTAAATGCACCCGGTGACCCGGGCAGTGTAAACGCAGACAGAGTACATTGGTGGAAGCGACTGAGTCAGGAGGAGGAGGACAATGCGGGCGGTCAGATCAGCAGCAGCAGCACAGAAGGACCATGGCAACATACTGGTGGTAGTAGTAGTAGCACAGTGTCATAGTGCTGGCCAAAAAATTAAATGCACCCGGTGACCCGGGCCGTGATAACGCAGACAGAGTGCATTGGTGGTACCGTGGTAGCGACTGAGTCAGGAGGAGGAGGAGGACAAAGCGGGCGTTCAGTTCAGCAGCAGCAGCAGCACAGAAGGACCATGGCAACATACTGGTGGTAGTAGTAGCAGCACAGCGTCATAGTGCTGGCCAAAAAATGAAATACACCCGGTGACCCGGGCAGTGTGAACGCAGAGTGCAGCAGCGGGAAGCGACTGAGTCAGGAGGAGGAGGACAATGCGGGCGGTCAGTTCAGCAGCAGCAGCACAGAAGGACCATGCCAACATACTGGTGGTAGTAGTAGCAGTAGCAGCACAGCGTCATAGTGCTGGCCAAAAAATTAAATGCACCCGGTGACCCGGGCAGTGATAACGCAGACAGAGTACATTGGTGGTACCGTGGTAGCGACTGAGTCAGGAGGAGGAGGAGGACAAAGCGGGCGTTCAGTTCAGCAGCAGCAGCAGCACAGAAGGACCATGGCAACATACTGGTGGTAGTAGTAGCAGCACAGCGTCATAGTGCTGGCCAAAAAATTAAATGCACCCGGTGACCCAGGCAGTGATAACGCAGACAGAGTACATTGGTGGTACCGTGGTAGCGACTGAGTCAGGAGGAGGAGGAGGACAAAGCGGGCGTTCAGTTCAGCAGCAGCAGCAGCACAGAAGGACCATGGCAACATACTGGTGCTAGTAGTAGCAGCACAGCGTCATAGTGCTGGCCAAAAAATTAAATGCACCCGGTGACCCGGGCAGTGATAACGCAGACAGAGTGCATTGGTGGTACCGTGGTAGCGACTGAGTCAGGAGGAGGAGGAGGACAAAGCGGGCGTTCAGTTCAGCAGCAGCAGCAGCAGCACAGAAGGACCATGGCAACATACTGGTGGTAGTAGTAGTAGCACAGCGTCATAGTGCTGGCCAAAAAATTAAATGCACCCAGTGACCCGGGCAGTGTGAACGCAGAGTGTAGTAGCGACTGAGTCAGGAGGACAAAGCAGGCGGTCAGTTCAGCAGCTCAGAAGGAGGACCATGGCAACTTACTGGTAGTAGTACCATAACACCAAAAAATTAACCAAGGTAGGCACTAGGCAGGTAGTAACTGTCTTTATAAAGGCAGGCATAGTTAACAACAGCACATGCAGCAGCCACTTCATGTCCCCCTGTGTCCGACAATAGGGGCCAGGAACTCACCTTCCACCCAAGCCTGGTTGATTTTCAGGAAGGTGAGTTTGTCCACAGAGGCGTGAGAGAGCCGAGAGCGCTTCTCTGTGACCACGCCACCGGCCGCACTAAAGCATCTCTCTGAGAGGACACTGGAAGGAGGGCAGGATAGGAGTTCCAGGGCGTACTGGGAAAGCTCGCTCCAGATGTCCAGTCTCTTGACCCAGTACTCCAAGGGTTCCACGGGGCTGTCGGTGTCATTGAGCCCGCTGGATGACCCCATATAGTCAGACACCATGGTGGTCAGTCGTTGCTTGTGCTGGTTGGTGGTGGATGCTGTGGCGGGCACCTCTGTTCAGGGCTGCTGCACTGCATTCAGGCTCTTGCTTAGGCTCTTCAGGTCTCCAGGGCGCCAGTTGCTGCTGCTGCTGCTGCTGGTGGTTGTTGTTGTGCTGCTAGTGGCAATGGCAGGCACCTCTTTCTGGCTTGGGAGAGCAGTTACAGTGGGGGTGGAAGGCTGGGGGAATGCTTCCAGTAGTCTGCGCACAAGGGCCTCCTTCAACTCCCTTGTGCGTTGCTCGGTGGTGGATGGCGTCATTAAGTCTCCCAGCTTCCCCTTCAGACGGGGATCAAGCATCAAGGTAATCCAGATGTCCTCCCTTGAACGCATCTGGATCACCCGGGGGTCCCTGCGAAGGCAGCGCAACATGTGCACAGCCATGGGAAACAAGTGGGCCCTGCCAGCAAGATCTTCCTCGTCCTCGCCATTGTCCCATAACGCATGCCTGTCTTCTTCCTGTGCCATGTCGTTGTCCTCCTCAAACCGCCATCCACGTACAACGCCTGCTGCACTCTGCTCCTCCTCCTTCTCCTCCTCATTCAGGTTAGGGACCTCCAACTCTTCCACTACCTGCTGTGAGCCCTCCTCTGAGCTGGACTGTGCTGCCATCTGCTCCTGTTCTTCCAACTGCCTCAGGGCTTCATCCCCACGCTCAATTAAATTGTCCATTGCCTGCTCCAGTAGACAAACCAAGGGCACCCACTGGCACACAGAGGCCCGCTCCTCACTGACCATCTTGGTTGCCTCCAGGAAGGGACTCAGCACCAGGCATACTTGCTGCATCAGTGTCCACTGAGTGGCAGTAATCATGGGGACTTGCTGGTTGCTGGGGACACTTGGGTCTAGCATGTAGGCCCTAAGAGCCAGCCTGTGCTGACACAGCCGCTCCAACATGGCCAGAGTCGAATTCCAGCGAACTGGCATGTCGATGATCATCCGGTGTTGTGGCCTTCCATACTGCTGCTGTAAGGTGGACAAGAGTGCAGAGGCAGTGGCTGACAGGCGGAAAAAGCGTACCACCACCCGGGCATCCTGCAGCAGCTCGCTCATCCCCTGGTAGGTGCGCAAGAAGCGCTGCACCACAAGATTGAGCATGTGGGCCAAGCAGGGGATGTGCTGGAGGTTTCCCTGCTGCACTGCTGCCACCAGGTTGGCCCCGTTATCGGCTGCACCATACCCCACTTCCAGGCCTCTGGGGGTCAGCCACCTCCGCTCCTGCTTCCTGAGGGCGGCCAGGACGTTGGTGGCCGTAAGCCTCTCCTTCCCCAGGGTCACCAATTTTAAAAGGGCTTGGCAGTGCCGAGGCTTGGCGCTGCTGCTGCCGAGGCGGGCTTGCTTTCCGGGTGCAGAGGGAGTGTCGTGACAGGACCCTTCTGCATCCCCCCTGATCCCGCGTGGTGGCACCACTAGCTGGGCTGATGCGCTCTTGTCCTCCCTCCCTTCCATCAGTGTCACCCAGTGGCCTGTAAAGGACAGGTAGCGACCTGTCCCAAATCTGCTACTCCACGAGTCCATGGTCAAGTGGACCCGCTTGCCCACAGAGTAGTCCAGGGAACAGGCCACGTTTTCCACCGCAAACTTGTGGAGTGCTGGGATCGCGCTCCTGCTGAAATAGTGGCGACTGGGGACTTGCCACTCGGGGATGCCAAATTGGAGCAGCGTCCGCATGGCGCTCCCCTCCTGCACCAGGGAGTAGAGTTGGGCCGAACCTCCGATTTTAGGTTCGCGAACCTGGTTCGCGAACTTCCGCGGAAGGTTCGGTTCGCGTTAAAGTTCGCGAACCGCAATAGATTTCAATGGGGATGCGAACTTTGAAAAAAAAATAATAATTATGCTGGCCGCAAAAGTGATGGAAAAGATGTTTCAAGGGGTCTAACACCTGGAGGGGGGCATGGCGGAGTGGGATACATGCCAAAAGTCCCGGGGAAAAATCTGGATTTGACGCAAAGCAGCGTTTTAAGGGCAGAAATCACATTGAATGCTAAATGACAGGCCTAAAGTGCTTTCAAACATCTTGCATGTGTATACATCAATCAGGTAGTGTAATTAAGGTACTGCTTCACACTGACACACCAAACTCACCGTGTAACGCACCGCAAACAGCTGTTTGTGTAGTGACGGCCGTGCTGGACTGGTGCGCACCATGGCGAGAGTGCAGGTTTTGGTGGCTTTACAGCCCATATGGTCGCCTGGCTGATGTAGCTAAATGACAGAACAGTGACTGTCCAGCTGATCAAATTTGGTCTGACCACAATGAGGCAACGACCTTATTATCGTGGGTGTGCCCCCCGAGACACTCATCTAGGCGCCGGTCATTGCTTCATTGTGATACGCAAGCCCCTTCACCACGGCAAGGTAATGATCACGAAGGGGAATGGGTGCATGTACATGCCTTTTCTTTTGTTGTTGCAGCTGCCCGCAGTGCAGCCAGAAAAATTAGGCAGTCATGTACACGCACCAGAAAAATTATTACAGCAAAATTCAGCAATCCGCCTGGAGTCCCGGACCCTGTTGGTGGTGGCGGAGAAGGTAGTCAAGCGGCCTGCAGGCAGACATGCTGTGTGGAGGGACTGGGAGCGACTTAGTCTTCTTGGGGCAGGCCAGGCAGCCAGTCACACGGCGTGCAGGCAGAGATGCTGTGTGTGCGGGGACTGACTTAGTCTTGGGGCGGGCAGCAGCCCTCCGGGATCCATGCCTCATTCATTTTGATAAAGGTGAGGTACTTAACACTTTTGTGACTTAGGCGACTTCTCTTCTCTGTGACAATGCCTCCAGCTGCGCTGAAGGTCCTTTCTGACAGGACGCTTGCGGCAGGGCAGGAGAGAAGTTGGATGGCAAATTGGGACAGCTCTGGCCACAGGTCAAGCCTGCGCACCCAGTAGTTCAAGGGTTCCTCATCGCTGTTCACAGCAGTGTCTACATCCACACTTAAGGCCAGGTAGTCGGCTACCTGCCGTTCCAGGCGTTGGTGGAGGGTGGATCCAGAAGGGCTACGGCGAGGCGATGGACTAAAGAACGTCCGCATGTCCGACATCACCATGAGATCGCTGGAGCGTCCTGTCTTTGACTGCGTGGACACGGGAGGAGGATTAGTGGCAGTGGTATCTTGCTGGCGTTGTGCCGTCACATCACCCTTAAAGGCATTGTAAAGCATAGTTGACAGCTGGTTCTGCATGTGCTGCATCCTTTCCACCTTCCGGTGAGTTGGTAACAGGTCCGCCACTTTGTGCCTGTACCGAGGGTCTAGTAGTGTGGCCACCCAGTACAGGTCATTCCCCTTGAGGTTTTTTATACGGGGGTCCCTCAACAGGCAGGACAGCATAAAAGACGACATCTGCACAAAGTCGGATCCAGTACCCTCCATCTCCTCTTGCTCTTCCTCAGTGACGTCAGGTAAGTCAACCTCCTCCCCCCAGCCGCGAACAATACCACGGGAAGGTTGAGCAGCACAAGCCCCTTGCGATGCCTGCTGAGGTTGTTCTCCTGCCGCTGTCCCCTCCTCCTCCTCCTCCTTCTCCTCCTCCCCCAAAGAAACACCTTGCTCATCATCCTCTGAGTCTGACTCGTCTTCTGCACACGACTTCTCTTCTTCCTCCTCCTCCCCCCTCTGTGCTGCTGCAGGTGTTGAGGAAACAGTTGGGTCTGATGAAAATTGGTCCCATGCCTGTTCCTGCCGTAACGGTTCCTGGTCACACTCATTCACAGCTTCATCCGCCACTCTACGCACAGCACGCTCCAAGAAGTAAGCGTAGGGAATTAAGTCGCTGATGGTGCCCTCACTGCGGCTCACCAGGTTGGTCACCTCCTCAAATGGCCGCATGAGCCTGCATGCATTTTCCATCAGTGTCCAGTTGTCGGGCCAGAACATCCCCATCTTCCCAGACTGTTTCATTCTACTGTAGTTGTAGAGGTAGTGGGTCACGGCTTTCTTCTGTTCTAGCAGGCGGGAGAACATGAGCAGGGTCGAGTTCCAGCGAGTCGGGCTATCGCAAATGAGGCGTCTCACCGGCATGTTGTTTTTGCGCTGAATTTCCGCAAAGCGTGCCATGGCTGTGTAAGACCGCCTCAAATGCCCACAGAACTTCCTGGCCTGCTTCAGGACATTCGCTAAGCCAGGGTACTTTGCCACAAATCTTTGAACCACTAGATTCATGACATGTGCCATGCAGGGTATGTGTGTCAGCTTCCCCATATGCAAAGCGGCAAGCAGATTGCTGCCGTTGTCGCACACCACGTTGCCTATCTCCAGGTGGTGCGGGGTCAGCCACTCATCCACCTGTTTCTTAAGAGCAGCCAGGAGAGCTGCTCCAGTGTGACTCTCCGCTTTGAGACAAGACATGTCTAAGATGGCGTGACAGCGTCATACCTGGCATGCAGCATAGGCCCTGCGGAGCTGGGGCTGTGTAGCTGGAGAGGAGAACTGCCACTCAGCCAAGGAGGAGGAGGACAGTGAAGAGCATGTAGCAGGAGGACAGGAGGTGGCAGGAGGCCTGCCTGCAAGCCGTGGAGGTGTCACAATTTGGTCCGCTGCGCCCTGCTTGCCATCGTTCACCACCAGGTTCACCCAATGGGCTGTGTAGGTAATGTAGCGGCCCTGCCCGTGCTTGGCAGACCAGGCATCCGTGGTCAGGTGTACCCTTGACCCAACGCTCAACTTCACGGTGCAGTTGGGGTATGGCCTTTCTCGAAAAATAAGTGCGGCCTGGCATCTTCCACTGCGGTGTTCCGATGGCCACAAATTTACGGAAGGCCTCAGAGTCCACCAGCCGGTATGGTAACAGCTGCCGAGCTAACAGTTCCGCCACGCCAGCTGTCAGACGCCGGGCAAGGGGGTGACTGGCCGAAATTGGCTTCTTCCGCTCAAACATTTCCTTCACGGACACCTGACTGCTGCTGTGGGCAGAGGAGCAGGAACCGCTCAAGGGCAGAGGCGGAGTGGAGGAGGGTGCCTGTGAAGGTGGAAGAGAGAAAGCGGCAGAAGCAGATAATGCACCTGATGGAGGAGGAAGAGGAGAAGGAGGGTGGCTTTGCTTTTGTGTGCTGCTGCTGCTTTTGCTCAGGTGGCCATCCCATTGCTGTTTGTGCCTTTTCTCCAGGTGCCTTCGTAAGGCACTTGTCCCTACGTGAGTGTTGGCCTTTCCACGGCTCAATTTTTGTTGGTAGAGCGAACAGATGGCTTTGGTCCGATCTGAGGCACACACATAAAAAAATTTCCACACCGCTGAGCCACCCTGGGATGTGGGCACTATGGGGACCTCAGCAGCTGATGCTGAAGGGCAAGTTGGCTGGCTGTACATAGGTGGCGATACATGGTGCCGGACTCTGCCACCAGCTGTTTCTGACGAAGAGCTGCCCCAGCTTCTTTCAGCAACTTCTCTCCTCCTACTACTCTCTGACTCCCCCTCTGAACTGTCCCCCTCTTCATCTCCTCTATTGGGAACATACAGAGGATCCCTATTACCGTCATCATCGTAGTCATCCTGCCCAGCTTCGCTTGCCTCAGACAAATCCAAACTTGCACCATCAGTAGGTCCTTCATCCTCCTGACACGTTACATCCATAGTGTTGCCGCGTAACTCAGACATATGAGCTGCTGAAAATTCATCTGGCTGTAACAACAATGGCTGTGCATCAGTGATTTCACCACTAAATAATTCTTGCGAAGTGTCAAATGCAGCGGAAGTGGTGCTAGTAGTAGCGCTGGTGGCTGAGCAAGATGAGGTGTTCTGTGTCGCTAAATACTCAACCACGTCCTGACAATCTTGGGAGGTGATGGGACGTGCCTTCTTCCGAGCACTGTACTGTGGGCCAGGTCCACACGAAATTACATTTACACGACCTCGCGCAGACCTGCCGGGTGGCCTTCCTTTGGCTCTGGCACTACCTCTTCCTCTACCTGTTTTGTCCATATCGGGTATGCACGGAGTGGTATATCACACTGCGTGCACTCACGTAGGTAGGTGGGTTCACTTAACTGCACAGGTATGCGCACTGATGCGGTGGGTTCACTGAACAGAACAGGTATACAGTGGCGGGTTCACAGAACAGGTATGCAGTCGCAGGTTCACTGAACACAACAGGTATGCAGTGGCAGGTTCACTGAACACAACAGGTATGCAGTGGCGGGTTCACTGAACAGGTATACAGTGGCGGGTTCACTAAACAGAACAGGTATACAGTGGCGGGTTCACTAAACAGAACAGGTATACAGTGGCGGGTTCACAGAACAGGTATGCAGTGGCAGGTTCACTGAACACAACAGGTATGCAGTGGCGGGTTCACTGAACAGGTATACAGTGGCGGGTCCACTGAACAGAACAGGTATGCAGTGGCGGGTTCACTAAACAGAACAGGTATACAGTGGCGGGTTCACTAAACAGAACAGGTATACAGTGGCGGGTTCACAGAACAGGTATGCAGTGGCAGGTTCACTGAACACAACAGGTATGCAGTGGCGGGTTCACTGAACAGGTATACAGTGGCGGGTCCACTGAACAGAACAGGAATGCAGTGGCGGGTTCACTGAACAGGTATACAGTGGCGGGTCCACTGAACAGAACAGGTATGCAGTGGCGGGTTCACTAAACAGAACAGGTATACAGTGGCGGGTTTACTAAACAGAACAGGTATACAGTGGCGGGTTCACAGAACAGGTATGCAGTGGCAGGTTCACTGAACACAACAGGTATGCAGTGGCGGGTTCACTGAACAGGTATACAGTGGTGGGTCCACTGAACAGAACAGGTATGCAGTGGCGGGTTCACTGAACAGGTATACAGTGGCGGGTCCACTGAACAGAACAGGTATGCAGTGACGGGTTCACTGAGCAGGTATGCAGTGGTGGGTTCACAGAAGAGGTATACAGTGGCGGGTCCACTGAACAGAACAGGTATGCAGTGGTGGGTTCACTAAACAGAACAGGTATACAGTGGCGGGTTCACTAAACAGAACAGGTATACAGTGGCGGGTTCACAGAACAGGTATGCAGTGGCAGGTTCACTGAACACAACAGGTATGCAGTGGCGGGTTCACTGAACAGGTATACAGTGGCGGGTCCACTGAACAGAACAGGTATGCAGTGGCGGGTTCACTGAACAGGTATACAGTGGCAGGTCCACTGAACAGAACAGGTATGCAGTGGCGGGTTCACTAAACAGAACAGGTATACAGTGGCGGGTTCACTAAACAGAACAGGTGTACAGTGGCGGGTTCACAGAACAGGTATGCAGTGGCAGGTTCACTGAACACAACAGGTATGCAGTGGCGGGTTCACTGAACAGGTATACAGTGGCGGGTCCACTGAACAGAACAGGTATGCAGTGGCGGGTTCACTAAACAGAACAGGTATACAGTGGCGGGTTCACTAAACAGAACAGGTATACAGTGGCGGGTTCACAGAACAGGTATGCAGTGGCAGGTTCACTGAACACAACAGGTATGCAGTGGCGGGTTCACTGAACAGGTATACAGTGGCGGGTCCACTGAACAGAACAGGTATGCAGTGGCGGGTTCACTAAACAGAACAGGTATACAGTGGCGGGTTCACTAAACAGAACAGGTATACAGTGGCGGGTTCACAGAACAGGTATGCAGTGGCAGGTTCACTGAACACAACAGGTATGCAGTGGCGGGTTCACTGAACAGGTATACAGTGGCGGGTCCACTGAACAGAACAGGTATGCAGTGGCGGGTTCACTGAACAGGTATACAGTGGCGGGTCCACTGAACAGAACAGGTATGCAGTGGCGGGTTCACTGAACAGGTATGCAGTGGTGGGTTCACAGAACAGGTATGCAGTGGTGGGTTCACAGCACAGGTATGCAGTGGTGGGTTCAATGAACAGGTATACAGTGGCGGGTCCACTGAACAGAACAGGTATGCAGTGGCAGGTTCACTGAACAGGTATGCAGTGGTGGGTTCACAGCACAGGTATGCAGTGGTGGGTTCACAGAACAGGTATGCAGTGGTGGGTTCACAGCACAGGTATGCAGTGGTGGGTTCAATGAACAGGTATACAGTGGCGGGTCCACTGAACAGAACAGGTATGCAGTGGCAGGTTCACTGAACAGGTATGCAGTGGTGGGTTCACAGCACAGGTATGCAGTGGTGGGTTCACAGAACAGGTATGCAGTGGTGGGTTCACAGCACAGGTATGCAGTGGTGGGTTCAATGAACAGGTATACAGTGGCGGGTCCACTGAACAGAACAGGTATGCAGTGGCAGGTTCACTGAACAGGTATGCAGTGGTGGGTTCACAGCACAGGTATGCAGTGGTGGGTTCACTGAACAGGTATGCAGTGGTGGGTTCACAGCACAGGTATGCAGTGGTGGGTTCACAGCACAGGTATGCAGTGGTGGGTTCACAGCACAGGTATGCAGTGGTGGGTTCACAGCACAGGTATGCAGTGGTGGGTTCACAGAACAGGTATGCAGCCAGACAGGAACAAGTTAAGCCTAACTAATCTTTCCCTGAGAGACAGTCTGCAGCAGCTCGCCCTACTCTCACTAACGCAGACAGCACACGAGTGACCGTAATGGCCGCCGCTGCCTGCCTTATATAAGGGGGGGTGGGGCTCCAGGGGCTAGTGTAGCCTAATTGGCTAAACTGGGCCTGCTGACTGTGATGTAGAGGGTCAAAGTTGACCCTCCATGTGCATTATGGGGCGAACCGAACTTCCGCAAAGGTTCGCCTGCGGGACGCGAACGCGAACCACTGAAGTTCGCATGGAACCGTTCGCAGGCGAACCGTTCGGCCCAACTCTACCAGGGAGTAGGGAAACAGCTGTGATGCCATGGCCCGGGCCAGCAAGCCATTTAGTTTGCGGATCTGCCTGTGGCTTGGAGGCAGAGGCTTGGTCAGACCCTGAAAGGTGTCACTCAGCAGGGTCTGACGACGCTGGGATGCAGGGGAGACAGAGGAGAGAGACGAACACTGGCTGCCAGCCTCAATGTCTGTGTCCTGAGTAGCCGAGGTGGAAGAGCGCTTGCGTGCTACTACTGCTGCTGCTGTGGGGATTCACGACCCTGAGGGAGGGATGATGCTGCTGCGCTGGTGGGCCTTCTGCTCTCAGGAACCCCTGCCAGCAGTGCCTGCTTCCTCTTAAAGTCCGCATACTCGTGGCAGTGGCGGCTTCTCAGGTGGCCCTGGAGGGATGAGGTACCCATCTTGCTCAGGCTTTTCCCACGGCTCAATCTTTTGCTGCATAACCTGCACACAGCATACCTTTTGTCATCAGTAAAAGCAATCCCACACTGGTGACTTTAATTTACTGCTGCCCCCACTAGCAGAGGGTGCAGCGGAACAATGTGTGGTAGTAGTTGCCGGGGGTTGCATGGTGGTGGTGCCGGCTGAAGCAGTGTCCTGTCTACTTCCTCCACGCCCACTGCTGCCGATGCCCCTGCCCCTGCCTGACATATGGCGATATCCTTGCCTAGGCCGAGGTGACTCGTCATCCTGCTCTGCCTCTGACCATTCTTCCACGGACTCAGCAGGCTGCACATAGTTAGGGTCCACAACGTCGTCATCATCAGCAGCATCATCATAATCCAGCTCTTCCTCTGACTCCCCCGCCTCCTCTTCTGTCCCTACATCCCCAGACACAGACCCCTCTTCTTCATCACCAGAACTCAACAACGCTTGTGATTGTGGCCCGATCTCAATCTCTGCCACATCAGTCCCCAGTAAGTCCTGAGCTTCTTGCATCAGCAGGTTCCCCTAAGCCGGACTGAGGGACAGAACGCTGTCATCCTGGGAGGGCTGCTGACCAGTGGGTGCTGGGGTGGATGTCACAACAAGCGTGGGACGTTGGCTGCTGCTTGGAGTGGTGCTCACAGTAGAGGTCTGGGAGGAAGTCATGATGTCCATGAGTACGTCAGGTTCCATTTGCTCAACCACCACACGGGGACCAGAAACTTTAAAATATTTGGACAATGGCGTCCGCTGACTCGGCCCAGGCTTTGCTGCCCCCCTTTCTGCTGCATCACGACCACATACAGCTGGCCGTCCTCTCCCTGGACGTGGAGCAGTCCCAGAAGTGGCTGAGGCAATTGAACTCCCTTTCCTCTCACCCCGCGAAACCCTGCCAGACATGTTGCTAGTAATGAATCACTGGATGCAGTGGGCACAGTACAAGGTCACTGAAGGATGCACCAGGCACAGTACAAGGTCACTGAAGGATGCAGTGGGCACAGCAGTGGGCACTGGATATACAACTAGGTCACTGAAGGATGCAGTGGGCACAGTACAAGGTCACTGAAGGATGCAGTGGGCACAGCAGTGGGCACTGGATATACAACTAGGTCACTGAAGGATGCAGTGGGCACAGTACAAGGTCACTGAAGGATGCAGTGGGCACAGCAGTGGGCACTGGATATACAACTAGGTCACTGAAGGATGCAGTGGGCACAGTACAAGGTCACTGAAGGATGCAGTGGGCACAGCAGTGGGCACTGGATATACAACTAGGTCACTGAAGGATGCAGTGGGCACACAAGGATGTCACACTGTGTAATGAGATGCTCATATGCCAGCGAGTGAGCAGTGGGCACTGGGCACGGCACAAGGTCACTGACAGAATGAATGAACAGTGCTGGCAGAGAGTGCCAGCGCCGGCGGTGTGACTGGCTGCCTGCAAATAGTACAAGTGTATAACTGTCACTGGAATATGCAAGTGAACACTGCAGCTGCACTAACCTGCCTGCCTGCACTACACACAGATAATCCCCACTCCCACTACACTGACTACACTGCAGCACTGAACCTGCCTGCACTACACACAGTTAAATAATCACTAGACTCCCACACTCCCACTACACTACACTGACTACAACTAACTACAGCAATCACTCACTGACTAGCTAACTGTGTACAGTATAAGAGCAGTGTTAGCAAAAAAAACGCTTTGTTTTTAACACAATAAATGCACTTGCTCAAACAACAATGGCCTGGAGATAATCCTCTCAGCACCACAGTCTAGCAAGGACAGAGCTTTTCCATCATGGCCGCCGTATTATATTCAGAAGGGGAGGGCATAGCTCCCCTCCTGTGATTGGTTGCTAGGGCCTGGCTGGGGCACTCTGATTGGCCTGCAATGTGTCACTTCCGCATAGTTTGACGCATTTCCGCAAACCACGACTTCAGCGCCGGGTTTCACGAGCGTGAATGCGGATTTCTGTCCGCATTCACGCGTAGCCGAAGCAGATTTTCGTGGTTGAAAATCTATTCACGGATTTTCGTGTCCGAGGCGGAATGCGTCAAAATGGTTGTGAATCCACGCGTAAGCGTGATCACGACCTGGCAGTGAGCACCACTGATTTCCACCATTAATTTGCCCAAACAAACAGGTTTTTGTGACCCAAGGCTATGACCTCTTTGGCCTAGGGGCCCGAAACTCACCAGTCATGATCCCAAGTGTCCTTACAAAGCTAGAAAATTTGGTACTGCTGAGTCATTGCCCTTTGAAATGATTTGAGATTTTGGAAAGTGAAATAGGGAGCCAATGAAAGCCTATGGGGGATTTTACCACTTTTGCACCCCTGTAACTCTGGTTTGCAGAGATGTAGGGAACCCATCTTTGGATTCCAAGTATAACAATATGCCTTCTACCTGCATGAGACATGTCGGGAGATTCAGACGTTGCTAACGGCCATGGCTGCGATTTATGTTCGTCAGAATTTCCACCATTGTCTTTGCCCAAATAAACAGGTGTTTGTGACCCAAGGCTATGACCTCTTTGGCCTAGGGGCCCGAAACTCACCAGTCATGATCCCAAGTGTCCTTACAAAGCTAGAAAATTTGGTACTGCTGAGCCATTGCCCTTTGAAAAACTTTGAGATTTTGGAACGTGAAATAGGGAGCCAATGAAAGCCTATGTTGGAATTTACCCCTTTTGCACCCCTGTAACTCTGGTTTGCAGAGATGTAGGAAACCCATCTTTGGATTCCAAGTATAACAATATGCCTTCTACCTGCATGAGACATGTCGTGAGATTCAGACGTTGCTAATGGCCATGGCTGTGATTTATGTTCGTCAGAATTTCCACCATTAACTTTGCCCAAATAAACAGGTTTTTGTGACCCAAGGCTATGACCTCTTTGGCCTAGGGGCCCGAAACTCACCAGTCATGATCCCAAGTGTCCTTACAAAGCTAGAAAATTTGGTACTGCTGAGTCATTGCCCTTTGAAATGATTTGAGATTTTGGAAAGTGAAATAGGGAGCCAATGAAAGCCTATGGGGGATTTTACCACTTTTGCACCCCTGTAACTCTGGTTTGCAGAGATGTAGGGAACCCATCTTTGGATTCCAAGTATAACAATATGCCTTCTACCTGCATGAGACATGTCGGGAGATTCAGACGTTGCTAACGGCCAGGGCTGCGATTTATGTTTGTCAGAATTTCCACTATTGACTTTGCCCAAATAAACAGGTTTTTGTGACCCAAGGCTCTGACCTCTTTGGCCTAGGGGCCCGAAACTCACCAGTCATGATCCCCCTAAGTGTCCCTACAATGCTACAAAATTTGGTACTGCTGAGCCATTGCCCTTTGAAAAGATTTGAGATTTTGGAAAGTGAAATGGGGAGCCAATGAAAGCCTATGGGGGATTTTACCACTTTTGCACCCCTGTAACTCTGGTTTGCAGAGATGTAGGAAACCCATCTTTGGATTCCAAGTATAACAATATGCCTTCTACCTGCGTGAGACATGTCGTGAGATTCAGACGTTGCTAACGGCCATGGCTGCAATTTATGTTCGTCAGAATTTTCACCATTGACTTTGCCCAAATAAACAGGTTTTTGTGACCCAAGGCTATGACCTCTTTGGCCTAGGGGCCCGAAACTCACCATTCATGATCCCCCTAAGTGTCCCTACAATGCTAGAAAATTAGGTACTGCTGAGCCATTGCCCTTTGAAATGGTGTGAGATTTTGGAACGGTAAATAGGAGGCCCAATGAAAGCCTATGGGGATTTTACCACTTTTGCACCCCTGTCGGCCGCTAGCCAATCGGAACAGGTAGAGAGGAGAGGGGCGGCGCAGCGGGAATGGAGGACGCCGCGACGTCATAGCGGGGGGCGGTGCTGGGCACAATGCGTCAGCGCACGCTGCCCGCCGCCCCCTTCGCTCGCCGGAGTCTTCTTCTATGCCGTGCATCTGCACTGACTCTAGCCAGTGCGGCCGAAGGAGGGGAGACCAGGAAGAGCCCCAGACACCGCCGCTGGAACTGGAGGGAGGTGAGTGGCACCTACACCTAACTACTCTATACCTGGCTAACTATACTGAAGGTCCCTACACCTAACTACACTATACCTGGCTAAGTATACTGAAGCCACCTACACCTAACTACTCTATACCTGGCTAACTATACTGAAGGCACCCACACCTAACTACACTATACCTGGCTAAGTATACTGAAGCCACCTACACCTAACTACTCTATACCTGGCTAACTATACTGAAGGCACCCACACCTAACTACACTATACCTGGCTAACTATACTGAAGGCCCCTACACCTAACTACACTATACCTGCCTAACTATACTGAAGGCACCCACACCTACCTACACTATACCTGGCTAACTATACTGAAGCCACCTACACCTAACTACACTATACCTGGCTAACTATACTGAAGGCTCCTACACCTAACTACACTATAACTGCCTAACTATACTGAAGGCCTCTACACCTAACTACACTATACCTGGCTAACTATACTGAAGGCCCCTACACCTATCTACACTATACCTGGCTAACTATACTGAAGCCACCTACACCTAACTAAACTATACCTGGCTAACTATACTGAAGGCTCCTACACCTAACTACACTATACCTGGCTACCTATACTGAAGGCCCCTATACCTATCTACCTATACTGAAGGCACGTATACCTAGCTACCTAAATGTTGGTAGATCTCCTGGGCTTGGCAAATTTTAAAGTAGCTCGCGAGCCGAAAAAGTGTGGGCACCGCTGCCCTAGGCTATGACCTCTTTGGCCTAGGGGCCCGGAACTCACCAGTCATGATCCCCTAAGAGTCCCTACAATGCTAGAAAATTTGCCACTGCTGAGCCATCACCCTTTGAAAAGATTTGAGATTTTTGAAAGTGAAATAGGGAGCCTAATGGAAGCCTATGGCAGAATTCAGCACTTTTGCACCCCTATAATTCTGGTTGGTTATCATCATCACCCGCCGACTTTAGCAGTTAATAGCAAAGGCCCCTTACATCCTAGCAACACCAAATTTGCAGGATATGTTAAAAAGATAGCGGGAAACAATATTTAAAGAACTTCCTAGGCCACCAATGTGAAAAAAGTTAAATACCTTTTCATAATCCAGATCCATGGAGGACGCCGTCCGCGCCCTCCCGTTCATTCCCCCATGGCTCCCGCAGTAATACCGGCCCCGGTCGGGCCCCGATCCCTCCAAACGGGGGAATGAGTTGAGAACCCGACCCGTTCAGAGGGGTCGGGATTAGACCCGGGCCGTTTTTAGTGCGGGAGCCACGGGGGAATGAACGGGAGGGTGCGGATGGCGTCCTCAATGGATCTGGATTATGAAAAGGTATTTAACTTTTTTCACATTTGTGGCCTCGGAAGTCCTTTAAAAAATGTTTTTTTTTTTTTTTAATTATTTTTATGTACTGTGTGTGCAAAATCTGAAAAAAAAATTGTGTGGGGTCCCCCCTCCGGAGCCTCTGTAACCCTTTGTCCCCCATGCAGGCTGGGATAGCCAGAATGCGGAGCCCCGGCCGACTGGGGCTTCGCACCCTGAGCTATACCAGCCCGCATGGTCCATGGTATGGGGGCGCTCCGGGGGGGGAAGGGTGGCCAAGCCTTCCCCTCCTCCTCCCCCCCCCCCGAGCCCTTGTCCAATCCATGGACAAGGGGCTCTTCCCCACCTCCGGTGCCCCAGGAGGAGGTGGGGGCGATGACTCCCTGGGGGGGTTTCATGGTGGCATCTGGGAGTCCCCTTTAAGAAAGGGACCCCAGATGACCACCCCCCCTCCCAGGGGAAATGAGTATAGGGGTACAAAGTACCCCTCACCCATTTCCACAAAGGGTTAAATGAAATAAAAACACAACCACGAGAAAAGTATTTTATTATTCTAAATTAACCATAAATACTTACCTGTACCTTTAAAAAAGTTTTCCCACACCAATATCCACGGTAAACGATCCAACGAACTGTATCCTCTTATGTTGCGATCTTCAATTAAGTTGATTGAAGATCTCCGACGCCTCCCACATAGCAGAGAATGCATCCTTTCGGACGCATAGCTGCCGGCTCCTGCTGTCTCTCCCCACCTCCTCACCTGTCACCCTCACCTAGCCTGGCACCCATGGGTGCACCGGGTGCCAGGCTAGGTGAGGGTGACAGGTGCAGTCAGGTGGGGAGAGACAGCAGCAGAGCCGGCAGCTTCACGTCCTGCTCAGGACGCATTCTCTGCTATACTAAAGGTTCATGAATCATCCGGTTCTTTTTAATGAATCGGTTCTTTTTTTTATGAATCAGCTCATTTTACTTTGAAACTTTAAAATTGATTTTCTCAAAAAGTATAAGGTCTTTTTGAAAAAAAAAATGTTCCTCTTGTTCCCACTATTCCACTTAATATTCCCAACAATTTTGGTGTTTTTACTATGTAAGGGGCTTTGCTATTAACCGCTAAAGTCGGCGCCATTAAAGTCTATAGGCGAACCAAACTTTTTGTAAAAAAGGTTCCTGGTTCTCTGCCATGGCGAACCACCTGAAGTTCGCCTGGAACTGTTCGCTGGCGAACCGTTCGGCCCATCTCTACTAGGCAATGTGCATTTTTAAAAGGAAATAAATATGGCCACCTTCAAATCCCTCTCACTTCAGGTGTCCTTTTGAAGTATGAAGTCAGCTGTTGCTTCTCTACATTAATCTCAGCTTGTCCTGAAATTCAAATAGTAAAAAGTAGATAGTGAGACAACAAGAGTCCAAAAATGCATGTATGCAGCTTGACATATTCCATAACCAGTCAAGTAAACTGATGAGAAACATATACAGTATGGCTAGTACACATTGGACTAACATAGCCACATTTCCTGGTTATCTTGTTGACATCAAAGCAACTAACATGAATTCAGGTAACACATGACTAACTGTACATGGTTTACTGCAAGCATTCAAAACTTTAAGTTTATTTTTTTCTTTTCTTTTTTTATCTGATTAGCTAGCCACAGTTTATGAAGGCCCAACCATATTGATAGGCTTCATCACCACGCTTTTGGTGTTGGGCATAAAGTCTCATCATGTTTTCTAATCAGAATTTGCCAAATTGAATTATTTCATAGAATTAGATAAAGAAGGGGAAAAGAGAAACAGACCAAAAGAAGAACAAAAGTACTGTATCCTCCAGTGTACAAGACGCCCCCCCCTCCCCAACCCCTGAAATCCTGCAATTCCAATAGAATTCCGTAATTGCCACCGCCCTCGCAGCAGAAATGGATTTGAACCCCGTGTTCAACGCGGGACTCAGCCGCTCTCGAAGGTGTGCTCCAGTCCAGAGCCCCCCTGCATTATCAGATATTGCAAGGCCTAAAATAAAGTGCTCCAGCATGTATAACTGCTAAGTGCACCTTTACAAAGGGAACGAGTTTCAGCAGTGGCCACAGGCAGAGCCTCCCGATAAATTCAAAACGCCAGCAAGTGCAGGGATCCCCGCATCATCAGATACAGAGAGACCAAGAACCAAGTATCACATCCTCAGCATGCATGACCGCCAAAACTTTAAGTTTCTTTTTTAGACATGATACAGAAATGGATCAAGACCATACTATGTACAGTTAGTCCTTAAAGAGGAACTCCAGTGAAAATAATGTAATAAAAAAGTGCTTCATTTTTACAATAATTATGTATAAATGATTTAGTCAGTGTTTGCCCATTGTAAAATCTTTAAAATTCCTGATTCACATTCTGACATCTATCACATGTAGACATTTTTACTGTTGGCAGGTGATGTAGCTGCTGCATGCTTTTTTGGCAGTTGGAAACAGCTGTAAACAGCTATTTCCCACAGTGCAACAAGGTTCACAGACAGGAAACTGCCAGAAGTACCTCGGTACTCAGAGCTTCTTGTGGGAGGGGTTTCACCACAATGTCAATTATACAGCACCCCCTGATGGTCTGTTTGTGAAAATGAATAGATTTTTCATGTAAAAGGGGGTATCAGCTACTGATTGGGATAAAGTTCAATTCTTGGGCGGAGTTTCTCTTTAACCTCCCTGGCGGTTTATTTATTTTGCCAGGGAGGCTGCAATGGGGTTTTTTTTAAATTAAAAAAAAAATATTTCATGCAGCCAACTGAAAGTTGGCTGCATGAAAGCCCACTAGAGGGCGCTCCGGAAGCGTACTTTCGATCGCCTCCGGCAATCGAAAGTAACAAGATAGGCCGCAATGAGCGGCCTATCTTGTTTCGCTTTCCTCGTCGCCATGGCGACGAGCGGAGTGACGTCATGGACGTCAGTCGACGTCCTGACGTCAGAGCCGCCCGATCCAGCCCCTAGCGCCGGCCGGAACTGTTTGTTCCGGCTGCGCTGGGCTCGGGCGGCTGGGGGGACCCTCTTTCGCCGCTGCACGCGGCGGATCGCCGCGGAGCGGCGGCGATCGGGCAGCACACGCGGCTGGCAAAGTGCCGGCTGCGTGTGCTCCTTTTTTTAGAATGAAAATCGGCCCAGCAGGGCCTGAGCGGCGACCTCCGGCGGCATACCCCGAGCTCAGCTCGGGATTACCGCCAAGGAGGTTAAAGGACCACTATCGCGAAAAAAGTAGGCAGTTAAAATCTCACAGAACCATCTCTTCATGGAGGATTCTCAGGGTTTTCTTTGTTTTCAACAACATTTCCAGAACAGCAGTTGCAAAGTCTAACTGACAAAATAGTGTGCAAGTGATTAGGGAGGCTGGCTGGCATCTTACTATTTCGGCAGTTTAACTGCTGTTCAGGAAATGCTGTTGAAAATAAAGAAAACCCTGAGAATCCCCCATGAGGAGATGGACGGGCTCAAAACCTGTCGGTTCTGTCAGATTTTAACTGCCTACTTTTTTTCACGATAGTGGTCCTTTAAAGAGAACCTGAAATGAAAATAAAAAGTCAAAATTACCATACACAAGTCCTTCCTGTGTAGTCTACTCAATATCTTTCTCCTCTCCTGCATCTCATTTGTGCACAGTGATCAATGGAATTCTCCGTCCTCCATTTTAAAAATGGCCATTACCCCATAACAGCTTCCTGGTCAGCACACTGTTAAACTGTAATATCACCCACTTGAGACATAGGGAAACATGGACATTACTTTGCACATTCAGTTGTAACTGACAGCTGCTGATATATAACTGACAGCAACTCGTATATTTCAGTTCTGACAAAATATTGTCAGAACTGGAAGGGATCACTGTAAGAAGAAAATGGTGATCTTCTGAGAGGAACTGATGGTGAGGTAAGTATGTAATATTCATTTGCAGCTACGCCATGTGTTTATTTTAAATAATTTTACTCGCTTCAGGTTCCCTTTAAAGAGATAGTCATTAAAGGTATTAGCTAAATCACCATTTATTGGTTTGATGCTGGCATATCTGCTCATCGACTTACTCCAAACCATACTTCACTTGCGTTATCTTGTTAATGACCAGTTCAACGCACTATATATTTTATCATTACCCCACATGCAAGGAGATGACCAGTTCAGCTATGTTTCCTGTAGATTTCTTGAAATTGTTTTAATTTTATTTATTTTTTTAATACAATCACAGTATGCTTTTTAATACTATTCTGCATGCAAGGAATTGAAACATTTATTTTTCCATGAACCTCGCAGCTATGCTGACTATAAACAAAACTCAGTTTTCACCTTTTACATGAAGACTTTTTATTAGAATTTTCCTCAGCCGTTTAGATAACTCATGTGTAAACGTCTGACTTTCTCCTCTCTGTAGTAAACGGCGACTGAACAGAGCATACAGTGCAAGAGAGATGCAGATCAATATCAAGTGGCTCCATTTTATTGCATGCATGAATTTTCACTTCTGTTTACAGGATACACACGATGTGAATGATCTGTGAGGCGTGTCATGTTGACCTACGCTGCAAAAGCTACATTAGTGTTCATGATAGCAGGTTGGTGTGGTTCATAAAATTTAACTAGATGCGTATGACTTGTGGATTATTAACTTTACCTCATAAACTGGCACCTAACAGTTCAAAATTAATGGAGGCAATTTATTTGTCTCAATTGTTCGATTCCTAGGTAGACTACTACATGCTGATCAGGTGTTAGATAAGTAATAGAGGGGTTTGTATGTTAAAAAGAAGCTAATCGACTAACTTAAAGAGAAACTCCGACCAAGAATTGAACTTTATCCCAATCAGTAGCTGATACCCACTTTTACATGAGAAAAATAATGATTTTCACAAACAGACCATCAGGGGGCGCTGTATGACTGATTTTGTGCTGAAACTCCTCCCACAAGAGGCTCTGGTACCTTACGGTACTCTGGGCAAACTGTCACAATGTAACAATGTTCAGACAGGAAATAGCTGTCTGTTAAAGCCAGACCAGCTAGAAACAGCTCCATAATCTGCCCACAGTAACAATGTCACCATGTAATACAAGTCAGAATGTGAATCTGGGAGAGGAAAGATTTTACAATGAGCAAACACTGACTAAATCATGTATACATAATTATTGTAAAAATGAAGCACTTTTTTTATTACATTATTTTCACTGGAGTTCCTCTTTAAATACTAAAAAAAAAGGTACCCTGCTTTTTTCTGACAAATATTGCAGCAATAATGCACAAATAATTTTGCCAGTGGGCAGAGATGTCAGAATCCCCTAGAGTAAGACTTTCCCCTCCTTTATAACATCATGTACGCCAGCAATAGGCTTGCACCGGTCTGTTGGCCAATCCTCTTCACACAAGCTTTCCTGCAAATCACATCTGTAGTCTGTTTGTCTTTCTTTGAGTACAAATAGGAGTAGGAATCACATGTTAAGGACAACAACCAGACTTAAACTGCAGATGACAGATGTGTGAGTAAATTCTGTATACAGGGATAGAGGGACTGTCCCTGCAGACCCCGCCATTGCAGGTGGACACAGGAGCACATACGGGACTGTAAGTATGTAAGTGGAGCAGATACAGGGCAGGCGAGTGGGTTCATAAACCAAAATGTTTATTTTGTAAACTGTGCGCACAGTTACACTCAGGCAGAGCAGCTTGCTGCTGCTGCTGCCTTATCCATGGGAGGGCTGGTCAGGGTTGTTTTTGCGTGTTCCTTGGCCTGCTTCAAATTATACCTGTCATATAATAATAGTAAATCTTTCCCTATTAAAGCGGAATATAACTGTGAGAAAACGCGGAAGCACCGCCGCATGCACCTCTAGCAGGGCGGCGGGTTCCGCGTCCAGCGAGGCAGCTGATGCAACTGCTCACTCGTCTTTGTGTCTGCCTGAACGCGGAGGGACCGCCGCATGCGCTGGTGGCATGGCGGCGGATTCCGCGTGCAGCGCAGCGGGCATTTCACAACAAAGTTCTGGTATGGCTGGGAGCTGTAGTCCACATAGGTTTAGGTGGACGCGCGCGCGCGCTGAAAGAGCTTTATGTCAGTCAGTGGGGGATCAGCTGACCAGGCTGGTCAGCTGACGCCAGAAACAGTTGTCATTGGTCCAGCACTTGGGGGAGGCGCTGGAGAGCGCTGAACTATATATACTGGTGGCTGGGCATTTGCTGGTTGTCTGCCGTTGCGATCACTACGTGGTAGCACTCAGACCTTTTGTCAGTATCTGTGTTATTTGCTAGACCAGTTTCCAAGGTGTTGATGACCAAGGAGCTCACACCTTAGTCTAGGAATCCTGTTATTAACTGTGTTACTATCTAAGTTATTTGTTAGACCAGTTTTCAAGGTGTTGATGACCAAGGAGCTCACACCTTAGTCTAGGAATCCTGTTAACATCTGTGGTTAACATCTGTGTTATATTCTGGACCAGTTCCGGGGTGGTGATGATGTAGGAGCTCACACCCAAGTCTAGGCATTGTCGATTATTTGTTATGACCTTCTGCTGTCCTGACCTCTCTTCTGATCTCTGATTAGGTACTTCGCTATATCTGATACTCTGTTGCCAAACTCTGCTAGTCTTAGGATTCCGCATCTGTCTCCTGTTTCTGTATTTTATCTGTCTGTGTGTTAACGACCTGGCCTGTCCGACCTCGAGAACTATCTTCCCTGTTGGGAGATAGTTTCCAGTCCTGTCAGTGACACTTCACCTTTGGTGTCACTCACTCTCTGATTCTTCCCACTCTCAGCCTGGCTCCGCCCCTTGGGGAGCATCAGACCAGTGGAAGGAACCTGTTCTCTAAGCAGTATCTTGTACTGCCTAGCACCCTCTACTCGGGTGCTCTCTTCAAAGTATACGGTTGCACCAAACACTCATATTACTCAGGTTTCCAGAGGTTAGAGATATATCTGATTATCGGTGATACTGCAGATCATCAATAATCGGGTATATATCTGCATTCTCGGTGATACTGCAGATCACCGGTAATAAGATCCTCTCTGTGTTACACCGATCGTTACAATAACCCTGCATTTCAACTTTGCTCTAAAACATTATTTACAGCATATTATATGCAACCAGCATTTTTTTTTACTAGACCAGAATTGGAAGGGTTAAACACAGAGGTTTAAAGTTCTGTGGAGAGATATGCAAAAGTTCAGATAGATACATTTATCTAAATAGAATGTAACAAGTGATAAATGTTACACACTCTTTGGCTGTCCTCCAGCTCCTTCTCAGTCAGAGAGAGTGAGTCACATGCCACACTTAGATACATTTATGTCAACAAAATGTATCTATGTAAGCTTCGGATGCGTCTGCAGTTCTGTCCAGGAACTTTAAAGCTCTGTGTAACCCTTCCAATGCTGGTCTAGTAAAAAAAATGCTGGTTGCATATAATATACTGTAAATAATGTTTTAGAGCAAAGTTGAAATGCAGGGTTATATTCCGCTTTAAACAATATATCAACTGTGGTACCAAAGGAGCCAACTATTTGATTAATTGCAAACGTAATTGCGCTACTAGACCTTTTAGGAACAGAACCTCAAACCTTTTTTTTTTTAAACTACCAACCCCAATTGCCGTAACCCCTCTAATGACATTTTTAGTCCTGCCATGATGGAGATATGGTATCTTTTTCATTTCAAGTAACTGAGTTATGGGCATTTAAGTGTTGCCTACACCATGCCATTTTAGCTACAAATAAGGACTCAGTAGGGTCAGAAACACTTCGACTCTTGTGCTGCCATGTTAACTTAATTGCTGTATTTTAATCATTTTCAATAAAGGATCTTGATTTTCATCACATGGATGGAGTGTGGAATTTAATTCATGGATATCATATATGGAGTGACTAACCTTTCCAGCACCCTTGGTATCACACACAGCACTATCATCTATGGTGAGGTTGAGCTGTCCTCTCCTCCTGCCTAAAACTGACCCCTGCCCACCATATTTTGAAAGGAGTGTGTGTAAAACTCAATCTTTATTAATGAATAGTTAAAAACTGAAATACATACACAAGTCTTTAAAGAAGTGCTGTTTGTATGAAAGTGGCAATCACCTACATTCACATCCACAGCATTTTTTCCTGCATGCAAGAAAGTGCTCATCATAAATATCTGAACACATCCGGACAACTAAATAAATGTACTTATGTGAAAGAAAAAACCCTACATGTTTTACCCTCCAATTTTTGGCTTCACCAGGGGCAAAAAGTAAATAGACTGCTGCATCCTGTCACCATATACATCAAAATACATACAACAGCACTCTAACTTAATATAAAGCCAATAAAGTGACTTGCAGCACCCATCCCCTTGTAAAAGACACTCACACAGGGGGTGGCATTGAGTATGTAACAATCACTGCATCCTGCTCAGATGAAACAAAATTTGCATGTGCAACTATGTGTAAAATATGTTTCACTTGGGCAGGATGCAGCAATGTGTCTTTTTTTGATCAGTGTTTGATGACAGTTTTTCCCCATTTACAATGTTAGTTAATTAAAAATTAAACTTATCCTGAATATCAGTCATTTGGTTTGGTTTGCTTTGAAAAAAATAATAACAATATTTGGCTATAACAATAAATTCTCTTGTTAACCTCAAAGCTGCATGAAATGGCCCCTACCACCTACTATATATGTTTCCTTTTTCTTGTGGCCTGTAGTACATGTAGTACATCCATTAAACTGAATTTGCTTATTAGTGTAGTAGAAATAATGATCATCCATATGTGGGATTTCAATCGTAGTAATAATTACCAAACTGCTCTCTTGCCCCAGATTGCATTTCTGCCACAATCAGCTGGATTGGATAGCAGATTGTAGAATGTGTTCATATACTGTATATGGTGTTAGTGTAGGAGAGGGTGCAATTGCAAATTCAAACTAGGGCCAATGGCTCCCTAGTTACACCACAGGGTGATGTGATCTGGCCACATTAAACAACGAAAGGAACTAGAGTCATAATTCCCTCTTCTTTTTCTAAACTAGAAAACATTTCTTTTACAACATAAATAATTCAGCATTCAGCAGATGTGCTAATCCTATCTGTTTTTCTGGTCTTGGTTTCCATTGTTGGTTGACACTTGCCATGTTGAATCATCAGGAATGATGCTGGGATCTGTTAATCATTTTGTTGGACTCATGTTTAGAGAGTCTCTCATCATCACCTATAGAAAAGTGCTTGGTCATGCTGCAGTTCACTTAACACACAAACTATTTTTATCCATCAAGTCAGCCAGTTGCAGGTTAATGTTACAGATGAGCATATGTTTGCTCTGGGCAAAGACTTGAATAACTGTCTACTGTGAATGCGCTAGGCTACCTCTTTGTCTCAAAAAAAAAAAAAAAACAGAGAGGGAACTAGTGGAGTTGTGATCACACATGATAGTGCCATGTTTCTAAAGTCTTCAGAAGCTCTGTTGCCAACCCCATTTGAATGCCACAGCCTGCTCCCAGCTCTGCAGCCATCAATTAGGCCGTGGCAGCCAATCCTGGGGGCGGGTCATGGCAAGCATGTCGGGATGGCCACAGAGCTTCAGAAGACTTTGACTTTGCCAAGGGGGGCCAAGTCTCTTTCATTAAATTGAATTATGGCCTAGCGGGTGAGTAATTTGCCCAACCACCCGCCAATCTGTGCAGCAATCATAAATTGCAGGCTCTCTGTTTTACACTGGAAGTAGTCTTTAAAGAGAATCTGTACTCTAAACTATTGACAGCAAAAAGCATACCATTCTAATCATTATGTTCTCTTCGGCCCCTCTGTGCTGTTTCTGCCACTCTCTGCTGCAATCCTGGCTTGTAATTAACAGTTTTAGGCAGTGTTTACAAACAAACTAACGAGCTTGTGATAGGCTCACATAAGCAGAGTGTGTGAGTCATACAGAGCCTGCAGGGGGCCTGCAGAGGGTGTGTATAGCTTCTATCCAATCACAAGCAGCCCTGCACATTCCACACATTCCAGCCTAGACCGACAGAGCCGACAGAAGAAAACAGATTAGATCATATAACAGAGATAACACAGCCACTGTGCAATTGGGAAAGGCTATCCATCAAATAGCCCAGTGCCCTCTGCTGTGCATGCACAATTCAGAACTACGCATGTGGAAGTTTCAAACTGCATGAGCACAGCATAAGGCAGCACTTGTGTATGCGTGCTTTCATTCACTGTGCACATGTGGTTCAGAACATTCACATGTGCAGTCCAAAATCATTCGTCAACACTCAGGGGAACATCTGGGAGGCTGTCCAGAAAAGAGAAGCCTAAATGGGAAGTGGGTGGGACCCCACAGACAACAAGCAGCATAAGGAGTCTCAGGATTAGGATCTAGCCCACCATGGGCTTTATTCAATTTTTTTCCTGAATTTTGTGAACATAAATCATGAATGGCTCATCTCATCAAGGGTTCAAAATGTACTTTTTATGTAATAATTACCAAACAGCTCTCCTGCCCCAGCTTGCATTTCTCCCACAATCCAGCTGTCTTTGGAATGCAGATTTTGGAACTTGTTCATATATTAGTATGGCCACCACAACTGCTTTTAACTAGGGGGGTCCAGAAGGGGGTGCTAGCTGATTGGCTGCCATGTGTCTGCTAACTGTGAGGTAAGGGGTCAAAGTTTGGCTCCATGATGATGTATAGGGGGCAGGTCGGACACGCCATATGTTCGCATTTTGCCAAGAATGCAAACAGCGGAAATTCGCCGGGAACTGTCCACTGGCGAACTGTTTGGGCCATCTCTGTTGGAACAATCCAGGCATGTGTTCAGGCAGACAAGCCTACATGTATTACTAAGTCAAACCTGGGCTTCTTCAAGTACTCCGGTTAAGGGGTATTTTAAATAGCAATATATTTCAAGTATAAAATGTGTTCTTTTTATTGCTTTATGTAAAGAACATAATGCCCAGTACAATCCTTTTGAACGTCCCTCTCTCTGTATGCGTAGTTACCTCAAGACAGCAGACTACACTGCAACTCTAGAAGACTTCGCCTATACTAATAAGAAAACTGACACACCGAAAACTCTTTTTTACTGGCAATAAAGTTTAATTGTTTAAGTGTCTGTCTTTTTAGGTACAACCAAATTAAGAAATGTTAAATAATGTACAAAAAATTGCTTGTCATGTATAGATCTGGAGAGACAAGTGGATAATTACTTTATTGGAGTAGCTTGTTTGCTAAAAGTAACCCTAAAGGTAGCCATACACTGGTCGATTTGCCATTAGATCGACCAGCTGACAGATCCCTATCTGATCGAATCTGATCAGAGAGGGATCGTATGGCTGCCTTTACTGCAAACAGATTGTGAATCGGTTTCAGCCTGCTTCTCCTGCCGCCTGTCCCCCCCCTCCCCGTATACATTACCTGATGTTGGCTCCCGGGCATCTTCTCCGCGCTGCATGGCTCTGTTCCGGCTCCATCCCGGCGCTTCCTGTGTCACTCCGTGACCAGGAAGTTCAAATAGAGCGCCCTCTATTTGAACTTCCTGGTCACGGAGTGACACAGGAAGCGCCGGGATGGAGCCGGAACAGAGCTGTGCAGCGCGGAGAAGATTCCCGGGAGCCAGCTTCAGGTAAAGTATACCTGATCAGATCGGCCGCCACTAGCGACGCGCTCCCTACCCGTGGGCAATCGAGGGTAATTTCCCGCACGGCGCGATCAACGGACCGATCCGATTTCGGGAGGAAATCGGATCGGCAGCTGCGTTTACCGCGAACGATTGGCAGCAGATTCGATCCCAAGATCAAATCTGCTGTCGAAACGGCCGCGAATCGGGCCAGTGTATGGCCACCTTAAGAGTTAAGCTAAGCTAATTTGAGGGTGAATAACCGCCATAAAGAAAGACTCACACATATCTTTTTTTTTTATTCTTTTTAACAAATCAGTTTTTATTGTTTCCAAAACAAGGAAAAGTTACAGCCACAGAACATCACAGAGGTTTACAGCACATGGGTAAAAGCACTTGTACAGACATGACACTCCATACAGCAATGTGGACTTTTAGCAAAAACAGTACATATAAGCTAAGTGTTGATCACCTATACTGTTAAAGGCCGGTATCCTTGAGTAAGAACCTAGTAAAACAAAGGCTGCATCTGAACTTGTGTCTTAGTATGAGATCACCAGTACTGTCTCAACCCAGTTGTGTCTATTCTGCAAGTTGAACATGTCTTTTGTTTTAAAAGCTATTTTCAGATATTTTTCTCTATTGAGGCTTTCTGTGAGATTTAATAAAGAATTGGCCGCACTGCCGAGTGTTCAACCTTCAACTTTTTAGAGTTAACTAACTGCTGCCAGCAGACCTCAAAGGTACAGATGACCCTTAAAGGGAACCTTAACTGAACGGGGGGTAAAGAGTTTCACTTACCTGGGGCTATTACCAGCCCCCTGCAGCAGTCCTGTGCCCTCGGCGCCGCTCTGGAATCCTCTGGTCCCCCGCTGTCACTTAGTTTTGTTTTTGACGACTCACCAGTCGCCGGCCGCCATGCGTATTATTGGACGCATTCACCAATGCAATTAGCGCTATTGCGGACCGCAACGCATACAAAAATACGCGTTGCCGCATTCCACACGCGTAGATATGCGGCAACGCGTATTTTTGTACGCGTGGCGGTCCGCAATAGCTCAAATTGCATTGGTGAATGCGTCCAATAATACGCATGGCGGCCGGCGACTGGTGAGTCGTCAAAAACGAAACTAAGTGACAGCGGGGGACCAGAGGATTCCAGAGCGGCTCCGAGGGCACAGGACTGCTGCAGGGGGCTGCTAATAGCCCCAGGTAAGTGAAACTCTTTACCCCCCATTCAGTTAAGGTTCCCTTTAAGTCAGATGTCATTTAGTAACATTAGTTCTGCAGGTAAGGTCATTTAAAGGATTTTTAAAGAGACACTGAAGCGAAAAAAAAACAACTATGATATTATGATTTGTATGTGTAGTATAGCTAAGAAATAAAACATTAAGATCAGATACATCAGTCTAATTGTTTCCAGTACAGGAAGAGTTAAGAAACTCCAGTTGTTATCTCTATGCAAAAAAGCCATTATCTCTACGACTTTCAAAGTCGTGGAGAGGGCTGTTTTCTGACTTTTATTATCTCAACTGTTAGTTAACTATTTACTTTTCCTCTGGCAGAGGAGAGGTCATTAGTTCACAGACTGCTCTGAAAGAATCATTTTGAATGCTGAGTGTTGTGTAACATATTAGAGAATGATGCAATGTTAGAAAAAACACTATATACATGAAAATAAAAATATGAGAATATTTTCTTTGCTGCTAATCTTCTAGTAATTATTCATAGTACACAACCAATTCATTATATCATATATTTTTTTTCGCTTTAGTGTCTCTTTAAAATGCAGGGTGGAAGCCCCACAAAACAAAGTTATCAGATATTGCCCCTCTGGCCATTTAGATGTAATGACACTGCAATAATAAAATAATGTTCTTAGATATGCTGCCTGTCCAAAAAAAGGTTGCATACTCAAATATTTCATTGGATCACCTTTAGCTTTGACTGCGGCACACATTCCTTGCTGCATTGTTTTGACGAGCTTCTGCAGTACAAGTACTTCTTCAGCACTTTCCAAAGATTCCCAAACATTCTCAATGGGTTAAGGTCTGGACTCTATGTTGGTCAAGCCATGTGTGCAAAGGAAGTCTCATGCTCTCTGTACCACTCTTTTTCAATTTGAGCCTTATGAAGAAAGAAGAAATTCACTGATGAAATATACTGGTCATTCAGTATATTTAGGTAGTCAGCTGACCTCAATCTTTGAGTACATTGTCATCCATGTAGTAATTATCCAATGGGAGGCTCTTACCTATTTGCCTTATTAAATACAAGTGGTGACCTTTTTCTTGGAGAGGCAGTATATATAAACCATGGTAGAGGCTGGAATAACAGAACCAGTGGAGGAATGTGAAAGCTCCTGTTAACAAGAGACCCTCAGATGTCTGTCCCTGCCCAAACAAGTAGGTGTAATGATCCGCTCAGCTGTCTGCACAGACAGACAGCTGTTTGACCATTCCTTAAGTCTGAGGGCTGCAGGTCTCTGGAAAAGAGACCTGTCTTTGCTTTGCAGGTTTCAGACCTGTTCTGCTGCTGAGGAATTTGCATACATTTGTTATGCAAATCGCCTACCTGCCTCCTTTGAAGGCTGGCAGTATAAAAGCCATGTTCTCCCAGAATCCTTTGCTGGTCATCCTTCATGGTTTGTTTCTGATGAACTCTCCTAGAGTATCAGCCCTGTTTGTTTGCTAAAGTTTATCTTAGAGTAATTCTTGGGACTGCACTAGGCAGCTCCTCTAGTGCAGTCAGGTTGCTTTATCTGTTTTGTCTGTGTTGCCTCTCTGCTGCGATTGTCCTGTCTCCAGCGGTGGTCGACAGGAAATCGTTCTGTTTGTTTGGGGGTGCTAACCAGAGCAGCGGTTGCTACTGGTAGCCCCTTCTGTTCATCTGTCTGGATCGCACTTGCCCTAGTGGTAGAGGCAGTGCCTCCTTCTGTATTCTGCCTCAGGGGTGCTAACCAGAGCAGCGGTTGCTACTGGTAGCCCCATCTGTTTGTCTGTCGGGATTGCATTCGCTCTGGCGGAAAGAGCAGTGGATCCTGCTAAGTCTATTCCTGAACCCGGATCGCACTCGCTCTGGTGGAAGAGCGGTGGATCTTATCTACCATATTCCTGTTTTCCATTTGTCTGTCTTGTCTGATACGAACGCTTGCTGTAGGCTCGGTGAGGTAACCGTTTAGCAAGCGTTCACGATCTCTATTTCTTGTTTGTCTGTCATGGGTTAGTCAGGGTGGCGTGCTTGTCTCTGTAGCGCTTTTCCTGCGGAGACTGCGCCGTAAACGCGTTCGCTGTTGTGAATGAGTGTGGTGGTCGCGTTTAGCTAGCGTTTGTTATTTTTGTTATCTTCTCATTGTTGTTTGCTGTGCCTTTGCTACTCTCGTGCTCTGTCCTTCTCTGTCTGGTGTCTGTTGGCAATCGCCATTCTTTGCAATTGCGTTCTTGATTTGTTTCTGCTGATGTGTGTTTACCGTCGCTGGGTGGCGACTAGATTGGTGGACACACATTCATCCTGTTTCTGTGCTCTTTCTCTTTAAGGGTTGTTCAGCCCTGCATTGCCTTTATCTGTACAATTTCCATCTGGCATCTGTGGCAGCGCAGAGGGTTTATTCCTCTGCACTCCACGACTCCATCTGCCGGTGGGAATTGACCTCTGCTGGTGCATTGCACCTAACCTAGGTTCTCCTAATTACACGTTTGTGGAGGATTTCCGCTGTGTCAGCGCGCATCTTGTGCGCTGACCTCGGTAATAGAAACCCGCAAACGTTACAGTAGGCAAAAGGGATAATTTTGAGTCATTTTGACTCTCTACTTATTTATAAGTGGCCCTTATTCCCAAAAGGCCTTTTCTTTTCATTAATTTTTCTTTCTTCTACACCTCTGTTCTTCTATTAGCATGATAGGTGATTGTCCACTGTCTAACCCCGCCACATACTGCCATATTGCTGCAGAGCTGATTAGGAGCCTAATCAGAAGTTCACTTGAGTTTTCCACCAGGACATTGATCCATCTTGTGGGTCAACAGGAATGTCACAGGAAAATTAAAATAAGCACCGCAGTCAGAAATGCAATATTTGATATTGCCATCGTGCATTCTTATTGGTCCATTCATATGGTGATCAAGCTAATAGAAGAGCAAACAAATTAAAAAAAATAATAGAACAATAGAAAGCATAATGGAAGAACATGAAGAACTAAGAAGAAAAAATAAGTGCACAGATTAATACTGCTGCCCCCCTTTCAGAGATATTGTCATCATTTCCTGTATTCACAAGAAAATGTTTAAAATCTACCTAACAGGGACAGGCAGTGATAATTAAAAAAAATGTAATAAAAAAGAAAAAGATAAGTGGAAATGGGTGAGAACCACTATCAGATATACTGCTATCCCTTACTTCCTCTCCTGTCCTCTAGAACAGCCTCCCTTAACACATCCACCACTCACCCACACTTAGGGCCTGTTTCCACTACATGCAGATTGGATGCAGAATGGATGCAGAAAAACTAAATGCCTATGAGCCTGTTTCCACTAAACACGATTTTTCTGATGCAGATTTTCCCATAGGCATTCATTGGAGTCAGTTTCAATTTCGGGCCAAAATGTGTCGCATTAGTCGATCGCACCTGGAGCAAGATGTCGGTCCGAAGTTGGTTGCTCGGGGGTGCGGTACGGCAGCCAACTTCAGAACGACTGACGAAATGATGAAACCCCCACCGCTGCTGCCTTAAGGTATAAATGTGCCCTACCCCAGTGTGTGCATTTATACATTACCTGTCCTGTGTCAGCCTCCGCGCAGTTTCCGTAACCTCCGGACGGCCTCCGTACACGCCACTTGTGCCAGTGGCGTATACGGATAGCTGCCCAGAGGTCACGGGAGGCTGACACAGGACAGGTAATGTATAAATGCACACACTGGGTGGGCACATTTATACACTGAGGGGCAGACGAGGCGGGAACAGACGATTCCTGGTGGCTGGATAGTGTAATTAGGTTATGGTTTGTTAAGGGCTCTGCCTCCGATACAGTAGACCCAGGTTCGAATCTTGGCTCTACCTTTTCAGTAAGCCAGCACCTATTCAGTAGGAGACCTTGGGTAAGTCTCCCTAACACTGCTACTGCCTATAGAGCGCATCCTAGTGGCTGCAGCTCTGGCGCTTTGAGTCCGCCAGGAGAAAAGCATGATATAAATGTTCTGTGTCTTGTCTGTGTCTTCATGCTGAAATTACACGGGAATCGACCTGCAGTATATGGGCACTGGCAGCTTCGATGAACAAACAAATGTATCTCTTATCAGATTTGATTAGAGATAAATTTGTCTGTTTGTCGAATCTGCCCATAATCTCCTGATGTATGGGCCTTTTGGCCAGGGCTCTCTTGCCCTTTTGTCTCACAATGCTGTGTAATGTGTATAAATATCTCTCAACCCCAGGGCCAGGCCGAGGCAGAGGCGAGAGAGGCTCCAGCCTCAGGGCACAGTGTAGGAGGGGGCGCACAACTCACTCAGCTATTAATCCCCTATTGTGTTTGAAGCAGAGAAAAATAAGTAAAAATCTGTAGTTGAATTGTTCACTGCATTAGTAGTAATCCACTATTGTCTTGTATTATCTGTTGTACTGTTTATTTTGTATTGTTATACCTTGTCTGCTGTTGTACAGTGCCACAGAAGATGCTGGCGCTATATAAATCAATGATATTAATAATACTTCCTATCACTGGTGACCATCACAACGTTCACATTACATTCACATACTCACTGAGACACAGTGGCCCATATGCAATTCATATTTTCACCTGAGTTTTCTCCTAGGTGATAATTTTAAACTTGTCGATAAAATGATTTTTAAGCCACCAGAAAGCAAGAAAATACTTTAAATAATTTTGATAGTACTTTTTCACCTACTTTTTGGTACTTTTTTAGTTGAAAATTGCTTAAAAGTTATTTTAAATCGAAGATGAAAAATTATCTCCTAGGAGAAAACTCAGGTGAAAAGGTGAATTGCATATGGCCCAGTGGCTCATATGCAATTTAAAGTTTTCTCTTGAGTTTTCTTCTTGGTGATAATTTCACACGTTGTCAATAAAATGCCTTTTAAATCACCAGTAAGCAAGAAAACACTCAAAATCCTTTTTAGAGTACTTTTTCTTTGGTTACTTTTTCAATTGCAAAGTGCTGAAAAGTTATTTTAAAGAGAAGATGAACAATTATTTACTAAAAGAAAATTCAGTAGAAAAAGTCAATTGAATAAAGGCTTGTGTGAGAGAAAATTATCTTCAATGGGAATATAGACGGTAGTAACAGCTTTCAATGCTTTATCCAAAAGTATCAAAAATATGTCTGGAATTTGGCTTTAATATTGATATTTCTGGTCCACAGTAAACAGTCTCACCTATGTTACTAAATCATAAAATATTGATACTACAGCATACACAGTGCAACAAACTAAGACCAGAGCCATATTCATCCATGCTTTGCACTGATGAGGACCAACAAGTCTGAAACCACTATATGCATTTTACATTAGTATGGCTGTGTAAAATGTATAAGCTATATTCTCACTATACATAAGCAGCTATGGATCTGTATCTTGCCTTCAGGGGCATAAAGAGCTGATTTGCATATTCAGTAGCATCAAGGGATGCAATTATTCAGCTTTCATAAAGCTGAATAATTGCAAATACCTTCTGTTTTAGGAAGGCACATTTATATTTTTCTACGCAAAACAATAACAATAATACAATTAATAATACTTTATTATTGTCAAAGGCAGTTGCCTAAATAAGAGAGAGATCCATTGAATTATTGATATGTCAATTATAGTAATAGCGATGTAGGTGGTCTTCCTGGTTTGTTTGGCTGCCATGGCAATGTGTTTTGTAGCATATCAGTGTAATAGAGGTAGAGCTTGTAACTTCAAGCTCCATCATATAATGATTCTACTCCTAATCAGACAGTCATCACCCTGAGAGGTTATCGAGTCTGCTACTGGAATACAGACCCCTCAGAGGTGACTCTCAGTTCACATTCCTCACTGTATATACCCACTGTAGTATCTGGTAAGCAACAGGTATGGTGTAGCAGGTGGTAACCTAGAAAAACAAAAGCCTCAAACATTTGTGTTCCATACTTACAGGGATGCACATGTTCTGCAGAGAAAAGGTAAAAACAGTCGTTTTCTTGTCAACAGTATAGTTCACAATGGAGTACAGAAATATTTGAGCCATTCATTACTATTGCTTATTTTTTATTTTTAATGTTTTTTACATTTAGGTTTACACTCATTTTTCCATTATCTTATTGAGTAACAATGGGGTTTATTCATGAAAAGCCAGTAAAATAGCGCATGTCATTTTAACTGGTGTTTACACAAGAAACATAATGTGTGTTGCGGACATGGCACAACTATAGTTATGTATACATTGTATGTCAGACAAGCAACATATCACTTGTGTACACGTTGATTGCATAAACACCAGTAAAATGGTCATAGGCTATGAGCATACATCAATTTTACTAGCCTTTTGTGAATTTGGCCAACGCTATGTAGCCACCATATTATCTATGTTGTCATTTAAAGAAGCACCTTAAAGTGTATCTGAGACAATAAAAAATGATACATACATGGGGCTTCCTCCAGCCCCTTCCAGGCTAATCGGTCCCTCGCCATCTTCACAGGCCACCTGGATCCTCCGCTAGGTAATTCCACCAGTCGGGGCCAGTTGGCACAATCTGGCTGCTGGCACTCTTCTCTCATGCTCCCGCAGCCAGGAGCGATCTGCACCTGCACACTGCACAGTAGTACTTCGCTAGCGGAGGACGTTCTCGGCAATGGGAGTGCGATGGGGTGAGCACAGCTGGGCTGCCCATGAGCAGTACACCCCGATTTGCAGAGTTAACAGGGAATTTAGCTGAGGATTGCGGTGGTCCAGGAGGACGAAGAGAGGCCAATTAGCCTGAAAGCGGCTGGAGGGAGCCGCAGGTATGTATAATTTTTTTTTTCAGTTCCTTCTTTGATTGCTCCTGTAAACTTTCAAGGCTTTTGAACAAGGTTTTTAATCTAACAATTTCACCAGACACGTGTTACTTATATTATTGGTCAGATATAATATGATTTTTAATTGACATATTTATGTTATAAGAACACTCATATTTTAAAATATGGCTTTTATTGAAGATTTGAATTGCCTCTACGTAATTAATTGTTAACTTACAAAAGCTTAATTCTATTATAAGAATGTGTTAAGTTGGGCTTCATGAAACAGAAATGGGACAGCAGTCAACTTGTAATTCAGGAATATTACATCTTCCCAACTTCTTCTAGACGCCAAAGTACAGCTGAACAAATAATGTTTCTCCAGTTGCCTACTACTTCCCCTTTTCTAGAACACTGTAGCTTTTGAAGTTAAGTGAGACTGTTAATGCTTGTTGATAAGTGGTTTGCCAGCGATAAGCTTTATAACTCACACAAAAAAGGAAGCAATAAGAATTCTAAAGTTCTATCTTAATTAAAGTTATTGCAGAAACTGTAATAGATGCAGTAACATAAAAATGTTATAATGCAAGTACTATAAAATAAAATTAAAAGGTTAAAAATGCAGAAGTAATAATGTTCAAAGGGGAGAGAATATATTGGACCTTCTTCAATCAGGCATTTCTAGAAGTCACCAAGCAACTCTAAATATTTTCATCACGGATATCATTAGTAATCCAGCAAACATATTCTAGATTAAGGCTGGTTTCACAGTGGGACGTTACAGGCGCACGTTAGAGCAGCCTGTAACGCACCCCACCGCACAGCAATGAAAAATCAATGGGCTGTTCACAGTGCCCACGTTGCGTTACATAGTAACGCTGCGCCACCAGACAACGTACTGCATGCAGTACTAGACTGCTTGCACATGCTCAGTAACGTTGGGGAGGAGCGGAGAGCGGCCAGGCACATGGCTAATTAATATTCACTGCACTCAGTGACGTGCAGTGTTTACTTCCTGGAGCGGCCGCTTTGTGCAGCGATTGGCCAGCGGGACCACGTGATGCCGCATGCGCACAAGAGTACGCATCACGGCATCACGGACGCCAGAGTGAGCTGCACAACGCGGCTCACTCTGACGTCCAAAGCAGGGAGCACCAGGCGTTGCGTTAGGGGCACGTTATGCGACCATAACGTCCCCTAAAACGCAACGTCCTGGTATGAAACCAGCCTAAAGGGACACTTTATTGTAAATCACTTAATTAAATAGCTTTTATTTTTATTTTTTTAGAATATTAATTTTAAAATTATTTAGACAATGTTTGTCTATTGTAAAATGCTACCTCAGCCTGATTTACATTCCTAAATGTATCACAGTTGCTGGCATCTTTACTGCTGGCAAGGTTTAGATCTGATGACTGTTATTTTCTTCATCTCCCAGAGTGCTCTGGGGGAAAAGGGCAGATAACATTATTGCCATGGCAGAACATGAGGGTTACATACTTATATCCTACTATATATCTCTATGTTAAATTACTATATATAAATTTAAAGGTGCCCATTTTTAAATTGATAACCAATGTGATCAGACTAAATTAATTGTTCTGAAACAATGGTTTGTTGTTAAAGGGGCACTACAGCGAAAATTGTAAAATTAAAAATATGTGCAAACATATGCAAATAAAAAGTAATTTTTTTTCCAGAGTAAAATGAGCCATAGATGACTTTTCTCCTATGTCACTGTCACTTACAGTAGGTAGTAGAAATCTGATAGAAGCGTCAGGTTTTGGACTAGCCCATCTCTTTATAGGGGATTCTCAGGGATTTATTTATTTTTTAAAGCACCAAAAAACTGTGTAGCGAGCAGGGAAGCTGGCCATCATCATTGTTTAATTCCTTTTTAGGGAATATCTTTATAAAGTATAAAAGCCTTGCTGAGAATCCCCTATGAAGAGATGGACTAGTCAAAATTCTGTCACTTCTGTCAGATTTCTACCTCCTCCTGTAAGTGACAGCAATATAGGAGAAAAATAATTTATGGCTCATTTTACTCTGGAAAAAACATACTTCTTATTTGTTTATATTTGCACATATTTTAAATTTTAAAATTTTGCACCATAGTGCCCCTTTAACCCATTCAGGTTCCATCGTTTTCACGTGAGAAATGTTCACCTCCCATTCATTAGCCTATAACTTTATCACTACTTATCACAATGCACTGATCTATATCTTGTTTTTTCCGCCACCAATTAGGCTTTCTTTGGGGGGTACATTTTGCTAAGAGCCACTTTACTGTAAATGCATTTTAACAGGAAGAATAAGAAAAAACGGAAAAAATTCATTATTTCTCAGTTTTCAGCCATTATAGTTTTAAAATAATACATGCCTCCATAATTAAAACTCACGTATTGTATTTGCCCATATGTCCCGGTTATTACACCGTTAAAATTATGTCCCTATCACAATGTATGGCGACAATATTTTATTTGGAAATAAAGGTGCATTTTTTCCGTTTTGCATCTATCACTATTTACAAGTTTAAAATAAAAAAAATATAGAAATATTTCATCTTTACATTGATATTTAAAAAGTTTAGACCCTTAGGTAAATATTTACATGTTTTTTTGTTTTTTTTTATTATTGTAATGTTTTTTTTTTATAGTAAACATTTTATTTGGGTAGTTTTGGGAGGGTGGGAGGTAAACAATAGATTTATAATGTAAATGTGTGTTAATTTTAAATTTTTTTTTTTACAGGTGTAGTATTACTTTTTGGCCGCAAGATGGCGGCCATGAGTTTGTTTACATGACGTCACTCTAAGCGTAACATATAAGTATAGAGGGGCTGCAGCACACAACAGGAAAACAGTGACAGGGGCTCTTGGTTACGCTTTATCGCGCTTAAGCTCACCAACTGCGCCAAAGTGTCCCCAATCTGGTGAGTCCTACTCTACCATGCAAAATGCCAGTTTTTATAAGCAGTCTAGTGGGAACTAAACCAAAAACCCTAAAATGTCAACTAGATGGGAAAAAAGGAAATTAAAAACACCTCACCCTTCACCTAGCTACCAAACGAACTCTCTGAACATGTGCAATGCACTAATTCATATACTTAACTGTGCTAGAGGTGGGCGTGATCATGCAGGCTCACAGGGGAAAATTATAAATAAATTACCAAGGGGTAATTTGGCGCAGTTAGTGAGCTTAAGCGCGTTAAAGCATAACCAAGAGCCCCTGTCACTGTTTTCCTGTTGTGTGCTGCAGCCCCTCTGTACTTATATATTTCTTTAGTCTGGGGACCTCCTGTGCTGCGTGCATGCTTTGCATAGAATTGCATAAAAATCGGTTTGTGCTGCTCACCCCTTGGTAATTTATCTAAGCGTAACATACGCTTACAGTGACGCATCGGGAAGGGAACGGCCAGAAAAGGCGCAGCTTCCGAGAGAAGCTGTCGCTTTTTCCGCGGGGGAGAGGAATCAATGATCGGGCACCATAGCCCGATACATTGATTCCCTGGCTACCGAATCTGCGGCCGGGGGTGCGCGTGCACGCGCGCGATCGGCCGCGGGAGCGCGCGGTAGCGCGCATGGTTCCTGGACGTAGAAACTACGTCCAGGAACCAAAATAGGTTAAGCAGCAACATCAATGGTACCCGATCTGATTGATCATATGGTCCATCATTCGGGAGATTATACTGTTAATAGACCCCTTATATGCCACTGAAACCAAGACAGCTAAGGTAAAATTAAAGAGACTCTGAAGCGAGAATAAATCTCGCTTCAGAGCTCAAAGTTAGCAGGGGTACGTGTGCCCCTGCTAAACCGCCGCTATCGCACGCTAAACGGGGGTCCCTTCACCCCCAAATCCCCCCCGCACGACTTGGTCGTACATTTGGTCGCTCCTGGAGGCAGGGCTAACCGCCGCAGCCCTGCCTCCAGTCGCGTCTATCAGCGGCGCATCGCCGCCTCTCCCCCGCCCCTCTCAGTGAAGGAAGACTGAGAGGGGCGGGGGAGAGGCGGAGATACGCGCTGACAGACGCGCGTGGGGCAGGGCTGCGGCGGTTAGCCCTGCCCCAACCAGGAAGCGCTCCCCCGCTCTACGGAGGGGATTTGTGGGATCAGGGACCCCCGTTAAGCCGCAGGATAGCGGCGGTTTAGCAGGGGCACACATGCCCCTGCTATTTATGAGGTCTGAAGCGAGATTTATTCTCGCTTCAGACTCTCTTTAAGTATCCTGAATAATTTAGCAAAATCTGTTAAGAGGTTGGGATCAGGGATACAGTAAGTGGAATTTGCAAATTTGACTTCACTACAAATGCAGAGGAAACACAGCATGTAAGGCTCTGGTGGTGTACCCAAAGGGAAAAGCAAAATTATGGATTTCTACATTGTAAGATAAACCAAATTAGGAAGGCCTGAGAAGTAATTCTCACAGAGCTAGTACTTTCTGGGAAAGGTCACACAGAGTGTTTTATTGCACAGCGATGTCACCCAAGGGGATCAGGTCCTGCTCCCAGATGGGCGACATCCATCAAAGGTCTGTACACACAGAGTCCTGCCTACAGTGTCTGCTGTAAATTCTCTCGCTGTTTTAGGTCACATGACCACACTTTAGCTAGATTACCCTTGTTTGAATCAAAGAGGATAAGATTTGGGCTCTGTTCTTGCTACATGATACATTTAGTATATTAAACTCTAGGCAAAAAATAAAGACCTGAGTTTAATGAAGAATATGCATCAGCTTTCAGAAAACTGACAGACAGATGGATAGATATCGTAGATACACAGAGACAAATAGCTGATGTTACATCCTGCCAGTGTGCAGAGCAGGGACAAGGTCCTCCAGCACCCAAGGCTGAGACACCAAAGTGCGCCCCTCCATCCCTCCCACCCCAGCTGTCACACACTGATTGCTTTTAGACTAAGAAGCGCCACAGGGCCCACAAACTCCCCAACACCTTAATATCTAGTTATCTGGCTTGCAGTCACTGCCATGTATCCCCTTTTCTTATTTCTTTCTGCTTCAAACACAATTAGGAATGACAGGTGAATGAATTGTACGCCCCTTCCTTCACTGCGCCCTGAGGCTGTAGCCTCTCCAGCCTATGCCTCGGCCCGGCCCTGCCAGTGTGTAGCGACAGAAAAATAGGCATATCGCATTCCGCCAAAGAAGAAAAATAACTTTGTAGAAAACATTGTTACCAGGAGAGACCTGCTACTGTAATACCTTCTGTAAAGCAATAAAAGACAGTAAAGGACAAAGTACTTTCATGGCTGGAGAATGAAAATACAATAAAGAGATAGTTAAACATTCTCAAGCTTCCTGAAATAAAATGTTATGACAGAAGAGATATTTACCTGAGAGAAATAGTTGAGGATTCCAAGTACATACTGGAAGTTCTACACTCATAACCTCTCCAATTACTTTGACAGTAGAATAACTCTTGCAAAGGTTTCTAACAGTAAGAATTACTCTTTTGTCATGCTCATCCTCTGGCTTAGTGCTAAAATTGGCATGCACAGGTAGCACACAGCAATTTTCTATTACTCACACCAGGAATGTATCATGTGTGTTGCAATGAGAGCCAACCGTGATATCAACGTAACATACATGCAGGGGCGAGGCGGCCTTTGGGCGTGGCCTGAAGAGGCCCCGCGCCACTGCCAGTCGTCAGAGCGTGTCTGGCGCTCGGCTCTTACTGTATCCTGATTCCCTGGTCAGCTCCGCCTCCACCGTCACGTCACTCAGACCTGATGGCACGCGTTCTTCATATCATGCTGTGCAGGTAGCGCTCTGCGCATGATGTCACGATTGACATCATGCGCAGAGCACTCCAGGCAGCGTGTTTGCAATGAAGCAGGGGCGCTGCGTGGTCTGCCCAGCTTGAGCCGACCAGGCACTCTCTGCAGGAAGACCCTTAGGTTTTTTTTTAGAAACTTGGGTGAGTGAGCGAGTTTGGGTGTGGCCCTGGGAGACCCATTGTATGTATGTGTGTATATATATATATATATATATATATATACATATATATATATATATATATATATATATATATATTCCTCCTGGCATGAAGCATGTGGACCCCCCCAGCCACCATGCAGATGTTCAGCAGACCCTCAGATTTCTTTTGCCAGCCAGTCAGTAGTTAATATCACCAGCCCAGGACTGCATCGGTGATGCCAACCTCTCACATTATTTTTTACTGACAAATACCTAAAAATTTACTGACAAAAGATTTTTTTTGGGGCGTGGACACGCAACAGAATTTGGGCGTGGTCATGGGTGGGGCCAAATATTTAGTATTGCTGTAAAAGGTCTGCCAGGGAAATCTGAGCTCTGCCATAGTGTTTTCTCCCCTTCCCCCAAAATACATGTAATCTTACAGCATTTCACCAAAAATCCACATCATCTGGCAGATGTTCTTCCAAAATACAGATAATATGGCAGTGGTTCCCAAAAAATAGATGTAATCTGGCAGCAGCGATTCCCCCAACATACATAATCTGGCAGCAGTTTCCCAAAATACATTTAATCTGACAGCAGTGGTTCCCCAAAAATAGGTGTCCCCAGAATAGGTGGCCAGGGGTATAGATGTCCCCAGAACAGGTAGCCAGGGGGAGAGATGTCCCCAGAACAGGTAGCCAGGGGTATATGTGCCCAGTATATGTAGCCAGGGGTACAGGGCCGGTTCTAGACTGGCACATATGAGGGGGCAGTCAAATGGGTAGGGGGCAACATGTTCAACGAAAGTGGGCATGGCAAGTAAATGCACATAATGAGAGACAGCGTTTCACCAGTAAATGCACATTAGAGACAGCCTTTCACCAGTAAATGCACGTAATGAAAGACAGCTTTTCACCAGTAAATGCACGTAATGAGAGACAGCTTTTCACCAGTAAATGCACGTAATGAGAGACAGCTTTTCACCAGTAAATGCACGTAATGAGAGACAGCTTTTCACCGCACGTAATGAGAGACAGCTTTTCACCAGTAAATGCACGTAATGAGAGACAGCTTTTCACCGCACGTAATGAGAGACAGCTTTTCACCAGTAAATGCACGTAATGAGAAACAGCTTTTCACCAGTAAATGCACGTAATAAGAGACAGCTTTTCACCAGTAAATGCACATAATAAGAGACAGCTATTCACCAGTAAATGCACATAATAAGAGACAGCTTTTCACCAGTTTATGCACATAATAAGAGACAGCTTTTCACCAGTAAATGCACATAATGGCAAACAGCCAGCGTCCTCAGTATATGTAGCCAGGGATATATGTGCCCAGTATATGTAGCCAGAGGTATATGTCCCCAGTATATGTAGGCAGGGGTATATGTGCCCAGTATATGTAGCCAGAGGTATATGTCCCCAGTATATGTAGCCAGGGGTATATGTGCCCAGTATATGTAGGCAGGGGTATTTGTCCCCAGTATATGTAGCCAGAGGTATATGTCCACAGTATATGTAGGCAGGGGTATATGTGCCCAGTATATGTAGGCAGGGGTATATGTGCCCAGTATATGTAGTCGGGTATATGTCCCCAGTATATGTAGGCAGGGTATATGTGCCCAGTATATGTAGCCACAGGTATATGTCCCAGTATATGTAGTAAGGGTTATATGTGCCCTGTATATGTAGCCAGGGGTATATGTGCCCAGTGCATGTAGGCAGGGTATATGTGCCCAGTATATGTAGCCACAGGTATATGTCACAGTATATGTAGTCAGGGTTATATGTGCCCAGTATATGTAGCCAGGGGTATATGTGACCAGTATATGTAGGCAGGGTATATGTGCCCAGTATATGTAGCCAGGGTATATGTGCCCAGTATATGTAGCCACAGGTACATGTCCCAGTATATGCAGTCAGGGTTATATGCACCCAGTATATGTAGCCAGAGGTATATGTGCCCACAATAGGTAGCCAGGTGACTCCCCCAGCAGGAGGGGAGCAGCGCAGTAGAGACAGAGCTGTGGCATCAGCGATGGAGAAGGGGACAATCTCCCCCCCCCCCCTTCCCTCACCTTAGTGCTCTCCCTCGCTCGCTCTCCCCTCCTGAACTAAGTGCTGAGTGGCTGGCAGGCGGCAGCAAGTGGAACTTACCTGTGTCTCGTCGCCGGCACGGGATGATTTGCCTTTACTTTAGTCTGGTCCAGACCAGAGCAGCAGAACTTCCGGCGCTTGGAGCGAGACGGAAGGTAAGTCCCGCCCGCTGCCAAACGCCACTCAGCACTTAGATCAGGAGGGGACAGTCAGCGAGGGAGGGAGAGCACTAAGGTGAGGGAAGGGGGGGAGATTGCCCCCCTTCTCCACCGCTGCCCACAACTCTTCCTCCACTGCGCAGCTGTCCTCCTGCAACAGGGCGGGTGGCCGACTGGCCACCCTTACGGATGCTGCTGAATTCCTTATGGAATTCACGGACAGCTTATTTTGTATCAAAATTTATGGGCTGCCCGTAAATTTACGGACGGTTGGCAATGCGTCCATGATTTGAACTATGTGTAGATCATATTAAAGTGAATTGAAGTAGAAAAAAGTTTAACTTACCTGGGGCTTCTACCAGCCCCCTACAGCTGCCTTGTGCCCGCGCCATCACTGAGTCATCCTCCAGTCCCGCACAGCACCCCTCTTTTATTTGAGTTTGTGGCCCCAGTCCACCCGCCTGCTGATCATATATGGACTACGATTATGGCTCTAGGCCCCGTATATGACATTCGCCCCAGGCCCCACATACCCTAAGGCCGTCTCTGCATACATGCTAATGTGTGTTACACTAGCAACATGCATATTGTTTAGGCAACGCGAGATGCACTCATTTCTCAATGCATGCTACGTAAATGGCATCAGTAACGCTCAAAGTGGGTGTCAAGGGGGCCCACCTACCCCCTTCTTTGGCCACTCTTCACTTCAGCTTCCCAAAAGGACTACAAGAGGGCCCCAAATCTACTACCCTGCCTAGGGCTCCATTACATCTTAACCTTTTAAGCCTATCTGGATGAACATTCTCGTCCAGATAGGCTGCGCGCGCTCCCGCCGTGGGCCGTTTGCCCAGTGATCAATAAATGGGATTATAGATCCCATTCATTGATCAAAGTCCCCTGCAGAAAAACCGACAGCCTCTTATCAGAGGCTGCGGTTTTTCTGAGTAAAAAAAAAAAAAGGTTCCCATCCTCATTTTTATTCCTGGAAGCAAGATCAATTGCTCCCAGGACTTGTGGCCAAATAGTAAAACTACACCCACATCCATTTTTTATTAAATAAATACATTATTTTACATTTAAAATTACTCCCACACCAAAAGTTACCCAAATAACATTTTTAATTTAAATTTTTTTTAAAAAAATTACAATAAAAAAACCCTCAACATAAATAGTTACCTAAGGGTCTGCACTTTTTAAATATGCATGTCAAAGGAGTATATTAATATAATTTTTTTAATTTTAGGCTTGTAAATAGTGATGATCGCAAATTGAAAAAATGCACCTTTATTTCCAAATAAAATATCGGCGCCATACATTGTGATAGGGACATAATTTAAATGGTTTAATAAGTGGGACAAATAGACAAATAAAATACATGGGTTTTAAGTATGGTAGCATGTATTAATTTCAAACTATAATGGCCAAAATCTGAGAAATAATGATTTTTTTCCATTTCTTTCTTAATATTCCTGTTAAAATTGAATTAGAATAAAATAATTCTTAGCAAAATTTACCACCCAAAGAAAGCCTAATTGGTGCCGGAAAAAAACAAGATATAGATCAATTCATTGGGATGAGTAGTGATTAAGTTATTGGCAAATTAATGGGAGTTGAACGTTGCTCAGATGCAAAAAATGAACAACCCTGTGGGCTGAAGTGGTTAATGCAATCTCTGTCTCAGTGGAGTGCATTAGTCCTCTTCTTACCTTTCCTGCACAAAGGCACTCTATTGTGCACCACACCTTCACCCCTTCTCCTCATAGTAACAGTACACATCACTCTGCTATACAGAGTTTGCTCCCAGCAGTGCCACCTGCAGCATTACACTCCATCCTGATGACGACATTAATGGTACGTGTGTGTATATACAGTACCTATTAGTACCTCTTCTTTATCTATACCCTTCACTCCCTTCTCTCCATTCTATGAGTGCGAAGGATGTGGACTATTCTGCTGTGGCCACCTGGCATGGCTCTACCTCATCACCATGTCATTATATTGTTGTCCTGCACACTACACCAAGTAACAATTTCCCAATTACCTCAGAGTAGTGGATAGTTTCCCAGGACTTCCTCTTACATGGCCTCTTTTCCAGAAATAGTTAATTTGAGCACAATAGTCTGACTGGTAACTTGGGCACCGCCATAGACCGCAATGTAAATTATGGTGGAACCGGCTGTATACTTTGGGTGCTGATGTTTAGCTATTATATAGCCAAACCCTGGCTAACATCATAAGTCAGTAGGTGGTGGAGCTCAGCTACGCGGATAACAGAAAAGATAGCGTCAGCAATGCACAGAGCCACTATATAGCCAGACTCCGGATTGGAGTGGAGATAGCGATGAGGGTGTATGGAGTTCAGCTATCATATAGCCAAACTCCAAACAGCGTCCATTTTTGTTTATCTCTAGCAGGCAATGCCAAATCTGCAACTTCAAAGGAAAATGGAATTTTTGTGAAAAACAAAATTCTTACCCTCCGGGACAGTTATAGTTTTTAGGTTGCAACAATTCAGGGTACTCTTACACTTGTTTCAAGGAAGGCAGGATGCACACCTGTGAAGCAGCAGTGATGTGCCTGAGCAGTGGGTTCAGCAGCACAGTGAGCCCAGTTTCACGTGAGTAAAGAAGAGATTGGCACCATCCAGTTCAGTAATTATTGCTCTTTTGTTAAAGACAGGTAAAACATGTTACAGCAACCTTTGGGAGTGTGGCCTCCTTTGTCAAAATGTTGCTGTAACATGTGTTTTACCTATCTTTAACTTATCTTTAACAAAAGAGCAATAATTACTGAATTGGATGGTGCTGATCTTATCTTTACTTATAGGGTACATTGCATTATAAGGGATACACACTGTAACACGGTGTGATATAAAGTCTATGAACCATTCACACCTCATCTGTGATGCAATTGGTTTTGTTGGTGCAATATAAAATATACAGTGCGCTAATACAATCATAAACATTGACACACACAGTATTTGTCAGTGCAGGTGCGTATTGGTCAGTTGCTTCTTTGCCTGTGTTGCATCACATACCACTGCAAATGTTATTTCTGGTTGTGTTATTTGCATGTTATTATAACACAATAAAATACAATGTTACAGTGTGAAACTAGCCTTAAACCATATTGTATTCTCTAACCTATGGGAGTATTGGCTGTGGGAGACAAGTGATTACGTGAGGACCTGCAGCAAAGGGGGATGACTGGGGTACATTTATTATGGTTGAGTGTAATTTTGGAGCAGGGTGAAGCCGAAATACGGGTTACCCTGCTCCTGCATGAACTTAGGCTAATACTATTCCCCCTCCGAGTTGTAGCAACTTGGGGGAGACACGTAATTCAGGTGCTGGCCATTGCCGGCGGCTGAATTAGCTTTTTTTCAGCTGATCCGTGTGAGGCCTGGCTGAAACTCTGGGCACCTAAATCAGCTACACAGCGCTAGCACTGAAATGATTGGCGTAGCTCTGCGCCGAGATCAGCTGCTTCAGATGGTTATGTCTGCATATGAACAGCGCAAACTGTACAATAAAGGTTTGTAATACTACTGCCATGTTTGTAAATATGCATTTTTAAATCATTTTACATGACTGGAAGTCATAACTGGCTGCAAAATAAGGTCTAGTTCATATCAGAACGCAAAACAGACATTGTTCTGTACATTTTGCTGAATTGCAAAAACTGACAGTCTACAAATCCTATGTTATTAATTGGATCTGTTCACACTTGTCAACACGCAATGAATCTGTTTCAGTAAGCTCAACTGAAACTCCCGACCTGCACAATTTTTCCATACAAGTAGATGCATTTCCCACAGAAACACATGGTGGAAACGCATCTGCTCTGGACCCCAAGTGTACAACAATGGCCATTCGAGATCTGTTGTGGATGTGAACTGAGCCATATGTCGAAATGTATTTTCAAAATATATGAAATTGCCCATATATATATATATATATATATATATATATATATATATATATATATACTGTGTATGTTATTGTATATATCAATTTTCCATTGCCTTAACAATTTAATTTGATCCTATTATTAAGTACATAATTAGAGGCTATACTGTATTCATTGAAAACTAAATGATAAAACAGCTTTTTATCCCAAGCTTATTTCCTCGACAATGCTATGGATATCAGTAATGATTCTAATGCTAGGTACACACAATGAGATTTTAAGGCAGATTTACTGTCAAATCAATTATTTCCAACATGTCCAATCTGATTTCTGATTGATTTTCCGATCAATTCTCTATTCACTTCTACGGGAAAATCGATCATAGAATTGATCGGAAATCAGATCAGGTATGTTAGAAATAATTGATCAGACAGTAAATCTGCCAGAAAATCTCATTGTGTATACCTAGCATAAAAGTGTCCATTTCTTGTCCCTTGTCTGATATCTGTAAAACTTCCCTTTATGCTAGGTACACACGATACAATTTTCTGGCAGATTTACTGCCAGATCGACTATTTTCAACAGGTCTGATCTGATTTCCGATCGGTTTTCTGATTAATTATCCATTCACTTCTATGGTAAATCGATCGAAAATCAGGTCGGGCCTGTTGGAAATAGTCAGTCTGGCAGTAAATATGCCAGAAAATTGTATCGTGTATACCTAGGCTCTTTAACATGACAGAAGGCTCCATTAGCAAATAGGGATGCTTAGCAGCTTAGTTAGTTTAAGAACCAGAGATGGTTCACTAAACAAACAAACAAACACAGAACATTTATATTGCGCTTTTCTCCTGGCGGACTCAAAGCGCCAGAGCTGCAGCCACTAGGACACGCTCTATAGGCAGTAGCAGTGTTAGGAAGACTTGCCCAAGGTCTCCTACTGAATAGGTGCTGGCTTACTGAACAGGCAGAGCCGAGATTCGAACCCAGGTCTCCTGTGTCAGAGGCAGAGCCCTTAACCATTACACTATCCAGCCACTAGCGCTTATTTATACTTACTTGCTTTCTCCAGCCCCATGAGCAGCGCTGAGTTCCTTGCTATCCTCTTCGGCACCTCTATTAAACCGCTATGACTCTTGGTAATTCGGGCAGTCGCAGCCTTCTGCCAATGCACGGCTCGACAGAAGCACCCCTTGTCACTCTCCCGTCCCCTAGAGCCTGCACAGTACTATTACGGAGCGCCACAGATGTACAGAAGACATCCACTGGCGGCCACTGACCAGATTACTGGCAGTCATAGTGCCAGAACGGGGGGACCAAGGAGGACGGCGAGGAACTCAGCGCTGCTCATGAGGCTGGAGGAAGCCCCAGGTAAGTTTAAATGAAGCCTAATGTTCCATCTCTGGTACACTTTACTTTACTTTACTCTCCCCTCCACTATTAAAGTGTACCTGAAGTGCCATTGGAAATGAAGAGATAAACATAGGAACATATAAAACTAGCCCTACTAAGAAATAATCTCTGTACCTCTGTTTTTCTGCACTGCAGGTGCTAAAGGGCCCCTGAACAGAGAAAATAAATGGAATCTGGACTTACCTGGGGCTTCCTCCAGCTTCCCATAGCCCGGGAGGTCCCTCAGTGCCCTCTGGGTCCCCTCTGAGGTCTCGCTGGTGGCTCCATTAACCAGGCAACTTTGCGCATGCGTGGCCTGTCCATGCACCCAGCGCGATCATGCGCCCATCATTGTAAGCATCCTGTGGATGCGCGGTTCATTCTTTCAAGAACCATGCATGCGCAGGATGCTGATGGTGACAGCGCAGCAACAAGTCGAGCGCATGGACAGGCCACGCATGCGTGACTCTGCAAAGTCACTGGGTTAACAGAGCCACCAGCAGGACTACTGAGGGGACCCAGATGACGTTAAGGGACCTTGTGAGCTGGGGGGGCTCGAGGAGGGTCCAGGCAAGTCCACTCCGTTTCTCTTTTCAGGGTTCCTTTAAAAAAACTAGAGTTGTTGTCTGTGCAAATGAGCTTGTCTGAAAGGCTGAAGCAGCACTGCTGATAAGGTTTTAGTGCTAAAGAGTTCAAAGGGTCTTTACTTCTGTTCTGTTTTTCTTGCAGCTGAACAAAGCAGATTTTACATCAGACTGCCATGATTGTGGTTTAGAATGCAGTCTTAAAAATAAAGCATTTCAACTGAAAATAATTATATGGGACTATGTTGCCAATGTTCTATTTACCATTAGCACCACACATACAATTCATTTTATCATAAGGACATTATATTTTCAGTTCAGGTTTGCATTACATTTCCAATCGCTAAAACATCTAGAAAATTTAGACAGTTTTTGCTGTAGAATTTGTGTGATTATGTTGTTTTTCACCATAGTCTTTTTTCCGTAACCCTTTCTTAGCTTCAGGATCTCTTCAAAACTACTCAATACTCTGTCTTCCCAAGTCCATGCTTGCTTGCCCATTCCTTGCTGAAGAGAGATATCCTACAGAGACTCTTGTAAAGTGGGAAGGATAACATTTTGACCCTAATTGTTTTCTCCTGTGACACTGGTTGTAATGTTGAAAAAGGCTCTGGTACCAGCCTGCTTGCCTATTCTCCAACATTCTGATGTGAAATTGAAGAAAATGTTCATTTCATGCAGTCTTCCAAAGTCCCTTTTTATGCTTTTTTGGTAAGTTGTCAGTATGCTATATTTTTTATGGTAGTAGGATAGGTAAATGTTTTTTAATAGTGCATTGAGGCATCGTATTTCTAACATACACATTCATGGGCATAGTTGGGTGCCAGAGAACAATAGCAGGCTGCTTTGCAATTGCTTTCTGTAAGTTGAAAGGAGGGAGGATAACATGACACACGTTTAATTTCAGCACACTTGTTAAATCAGCTCTGAATTTTTTATGAAGCGTCAGTAACCAGTAGCTGAGGCTCTGGGGGCTTCTCCACCACAAAGAGTGTGGCCGGCTCCCACTTCCCATCTGGCACAGGGTGACAGAGACAGTCAAGAGGGCTGCAGGAAACTTTAAGGAGAAGAAAGCTCATGTGCCACCACAGCCATTGTGAATGAAAAACGCAACATGCCGCCTTGTGTGCCTGTGTCTCTTTAAAGATTAGACACAACAGCTTACTATTGGATATAAAGTGAGGCTGAGGCATTTGTTAATGGATGAGACAACACAACAGCTGTTTTCCTAAGGAATATATAGGATAACTTATCCCAGGTCAATACGCTCACATAGTATAACTCTTCCAAAGGCAGTAATGAAATCAAAGAAAACCTATCTTAATTCTTTACTAAGCCATTCCACTGAATTAATTTATTAGTTGCCAACTATTATATTGACTTTAATTTTATTTAAAAAAAATGATGAGGAGAGAGTTTAATTTGTAAAATACATATTATTATTATTATTATTAGTAGTAGTAGTATTTAAAAATGGGCCGTGCATGCACCCGCCCAATGGGGACCCATCCGGCCCACCGACCCACCCCCTGGTCCGTCCTGTGTCCTGTCCCAACGGCTGTCAGTGCAGGACATGCGCAGTAGCGTAAAAGCACTGACACAGGGACAGGACGCAGGGACACTTGCCTTTTATTAGGTAGGATTATTTTATATGATTTCATCCCATGCAGTCACATGTAAAAATCCCAGTTATGGTTTCCACCGAGATCTACATCTACTGTATAATCTTTTTCATTGATTTGATATTTGACTGGATTAGACAAAATGGAATTAACAACTGACCTCAACTGATTGACTTAATCAAAATATTGATTGAAGGTCATCCCCTAAAGTTGGTAATAATTACTGATCACAAACTATGTCCCAACAAAGGACCTAACCTATATGTACAAAATAAGTGACGTAAGGAGTCACTGGTCAATCAGCTGGATTGTGGTCTTGTAAACCAGTGATCAACAGGTCTCCAAATAACATATATACAAGTATAGGGAGAGACTTGACGCAAGTATCATAACTGTCAGTCTCACTTTAGTACTGATACACATATATATGCAAGAAAGAAATAAAAGTACTGTCACAGGAGCCCTAGTGGTCAGACCGCGAAATGCCTTCCAAACGGTGCCAGCGCACGGATCGTACGAACTCTGGTCACAGTCAATGCGTAGGAACCGTTGGGAATTGGCCGCAGACAAACCAGAAGGGAGCCTGTGAGGTACGGTAATTACAACCTTACACACTATTTCCGGGTATAACTGCCACCACCTCTGTTACCATGGGACAGAGGAGCCCGCTGACTGACTAGTCCTGCGAATAAAACGGTTAAACACACTCTATTCTGTCTAGATATCAACAATAGTAGCATCTCTTCAGAGATCTGAGTTCAGTTCCTGTGTATGCTGAATAATAGGGTAGCTGGAACAACAACTGACGATAGCGTCGGTTTATTGAAAGCAATATAAATAATTAATATATACAGAAAATTATTAAAATCAACAATTATTGAGACATGAGATAACACAGTATGAAAGTAAAGGGGAGAAAAAATACTTAGTTTCATGAAAAATGTCCTTTTGTGGGAAAATCATCAAGTCCTTGATTTCAAGTTCCACAGAGTTCTTTGTTTCAGCTAAGTTCAATCAAAATGGCCACCACTTGTTCCTCACGGTGGCCGTGTGTTCATGAAGGTGGAAAAATGGAGGAATAATTAGCCCGGGCAGCTCATGTACTTTTAATGGAGCTGCTTTCAGAGGCGGGCTTCCAGAGTCGGCCCCCGGGCCGGACTATGGTAATCACATCTGGGCAGGGGCTTTCACAAGCCCCATAACCCTGACATTTCCATAGACCGACCTACGCGGCCGGCACCCAAATAATAATTACATATTCTCGATCCCCAGAACCTACCGATTAATATGATACCTTGGATGCGGGTGTTAGGCCGTATGGTTACCGAGGGGTCCATAACTCCTTAACCAAACGAGGTATGATTATGATATGTATACCGAGACGTTGGTCCAATTTCAACGAATCCGAATACACTCCTCCCACCTCTGGGTGATACTCGGTTTTCCTTTAATAAGCAGAAACCATACATCACATGCATCACCATTTTAAACCATGGAGACGGTTTGGCTGGGTAGTCTGATCTCCTGCTGTGCTCTTTGCTGGCTCCTGGGGGAAGCTTCCTTCTAGCTGAACAAACTTTTGGTGTTTTACACCTCTGGCTAATTAACATCTAGGTGTCACCTGGTTTCCAGAACAGAAAAGGGAATTCATGCCTCCATGTTATTCTGCCTTCCACAGGGAATATGTCCAAGCTAAATAACACCTCCCCCCAGGCTTTTACAGGGATTCTCTCAGCTAAGAAAAGACTGTAGATGCTCCTACACAATCAACCCAGATTCTATTGATCTGAAGCGCAATCGATGCAGAGAATCGAGTGCGATCGCTTTTTCTTCACGGGCGGTTCCAGGACGCGTGAGCGGCCCCGCAACCGTCCGTGACAAGTAAGTTGCTGTAAGGTGCGAGGTCTTTGCTGATCCCCCCCCCCCAGTGCTGGCAATCAGTCAGAGGATACTGGGGTGTAGCTAGTCCCACCACGGCAGAGTACTGTTAAAAGTGATTGCAAAAGCACATGGCAAAATAGGAGTATGGTAACATAACTGTGGTGGAGGCTAAGTGTGAGACTGCCATCAATCACAGAGAGACCTGTATGCTCCTACACAGTAGTATTGTAGCCATGAAACAAATGCCTTCACAGAAGGTATAGAGCTGGGGTAGAAATGGGTGATATATACAATTTACAGTGCTAGTGTCATTCGACTAGGACTAGTTTCACTCTATAAAACAAGAGCTTCGTCAGGAAATAGAACACACAGTGTACAAATCATAAAAAGTATCCCCCCACCACAAAAAATCCCACAGCAATATAGCCCAAGACAGAGCTCTGTGTAGAAGCATACAGGTCTCTCTGTGATTGATGGCAGTCTCACACTTAGCCTCCACCACAGTTATGTTACCATACTCCTATTTTGCCATGTGCTTTTGCAATCACTTTTAACAGTACTCTGCCGTGGTGGGACTAGCTACACCCCAGTATCCTCTGACTGATTGCCAGCACTGGGGGGGGGGGGGTCAGCAAAGACCTCGCACCTTACAGCAACGTACTTTTATTTCTTTCTTGCATATATATGTGTATCAGTATTAAAGTGAGACTGACAGTTATGATACTTGTGTCAAGTCTCTCCCCATACTTGTATATATGTTATTTGGAGACCTGTTGATCACTGGTTTACAAGACCACAATCCAGCTGATTGACCAGTGACTCCTTACGTCACTTATTTTGTACATATAGGTTAGGTCCTTTGTTGGGACATAGTTTGTGAACAAATATTACCTGTACTCCCAGTCGGTTTGTTTATGCTAAATAATTACTGATCACCTGCAGTGCACCTATGTGCACCCAGTACCCAGACCTTCATACAGTTCACAGACCCTCAAGTTCCCACAGGGTTGCCATCAGAAATCCCTGGGCCCCACATTGGCCAAACCTACTGCCCCCCCTCACAAAATTGCACATCACCCTTCCCCCCAACTTCAACTTAGCTAGAATTCTTCCCACAATTAGCTAATGTGGAGGGTGCCTGAACTTCTTCTTACTCTCCCGGTTTCCGAATGAGGACACCCGGATTTGAACACTAGTAATAATATGAATGGTATGGAATTGTACTTTCCACTATATATATAAAAACATTCATTTACTTATTCTATTTTGAAAGTCATACAGACATTTAGCAATCACTGGTTCATCCAGGTAATAAGAGATTAAAATGACAGCAGAGAAGACGCTGTGCTGATCTGCAGGTCTGCAATGTTAGTGGCAGCGCGGCTTGGGGGAAGGAGGGGGGAGACCAGGGGAAGCAGAAAGGAGTAAGGTTTAGCTTTATAATCACAGCTGGGGGCTGTGTGTCAGAGCCACTGTCCAGACCCAACTTGGACCCCATACAGCGGTACTGGCTCTATCGCTATGATGGTGGCCCGGTGTTCCCCAATTAACTGCGCAGCACCAGCTCTCTCTGCAGAATTTGAAAAAGAAGCATGCTTAAAGAGGAACTGTAATGACAAAACGGCCCCTGGGGGGTACTCACCTCGGGTGGGGGAAGCCTCAGGATCCTAATGAGGCTTCCCACGCCATCCTGCGTCCCTCGGGGGTCTCGCTGTAGCCCTCCGTACAGCCGTGACGCAATATTTACCTTCCTGGCTCCTGCGCAGGCGCTCTGATGGCTGTCGGCGCCGAAGTAGGCGGAAATACCCGATCGCCGTCGGGTCTGCTCTACTGCGCAGGCGCAAGTTTCCGGCGCCTGCGCAGTAGAGCGGACCCAACGGAGATCGGGTATTTCCATCTATTTCCGTGCCGAAAGTCGCCACAGCGCCCCCGTTGGAGCCAGCAAAGGTAAATATTGAACTGACAGTCGGCACAGTCGCTGGCTGTTCGGAGGGCTGCGGCGAGACCCCCGTGGGACAGAGGACGGCGTGGGAAGCCTCATTAGGATCCGGAGGCTTCCCCCACCCGAGGTGAGTACCCCCCAGGGGATCTTTTTGTTGTTACAGAGTCTCTTTAATATAACATATCTGCTTGCTTCAATGAGGTTCCATTTATGCACTGTCCACTATGCACATCCTCATAGAGCATGCTCCTATATGGCTGAGCGCAGCATCTGAGGCTGAGAGTGACCTGGGCATGAGTGGTTCGGAATCAGTAGAAACACTCTGGCAAGGGGCCAGTGTGCACAGTCATGCAGAAGCATACACAATGAGGGTGCTAAAAGTGGACAGAACAGGGGCTACAGCAGAAGCACAAAGGGCAGACCGTTAACAAGAAGGGGCTACCGATTTAATGATGACTTGAAAAAATGAGACTGTAGCAATACATTTTACATTTATTTTTGCCTAACGTTTACTTTAAGAGTAGTGATGGATGAACATTGCGAATAAATGTTCTTGAACTGTTTGCAAACTTTTCCACGAAAGGTCGCAAACAGAATGTTTGCAGCGAACCACATAGACTTTAATGGCAGGCAAGATTCCAAAAACTTCAGGGCATATTTTCAGCCAAAATTTCTTTTAAAAGGGTATCAAAACTGTCCAAAAACCCGGGTAGTGACATGGCAGAGGGGTGTCAAAGGCTAACACCCCCCCCCCCCCCCCCCAGCTTTAATGTACGTATTTTACGCAGAAGCTTTTTTAAATGTGTAAACACAAATAATCACTGCATGCGGAGTATGGACTTAAAACTGCAGTACAAACTCAACAATGATGTGAAACACTTTGAATGACAATGTCTGGTTATGTAACACAACATTTTAAACTACATTCCTATCACTTAATCTGCTGTTTGCATAGTGTGTGAGCCTAACATTGCACTGCAAAGACTGTGATGTTAAACACTTTGGGCTACATTCACTAAGACAAATAGCATGCCTTATCAGAGTCAACATTCCTTACCTAAGTTAACACACCTTATCAGAGTTGACACGGTGTATAACAGTGAACGCGCCTTATCAGAGTAGCATAGCAAGCGCTCCACTTGTCTTGCCCTGAGCCCCTGTGGGTCCAATCACTTTAAAGAACATTATACCTGCACTTTGATTGGCCCAAATAGGCTGTCTGTGAATTTTCCTGTCAAGTGACAGGCAGCCTATTGGGCCAATCAAAGTGCAGGGATAATGACCTTTAAAGTGATTGGACCCGCAGGGGCTCAGGGCAGGATGAGTGGAGCTCTCGTCATTGCCAATTAGTAGGCATAAGTTTGTAGCGCTCGCTATGCTACTCTGGTAAGGCGTGTTAACTTTGATAAGATGCTTTCACTCTGATAAGGCGTGTTAACTTTGATAAGGCTTATTAACTCTGATACAGTGTGTTATCTCTGATAAGTCGTGTTAACTCGGATAAAGCGTGTTAACTCTAATAAGGCATGTTATTTGACTTCGTGAATTAAGCCCTTTGAGTGCAGTGTGGTCATTCAATTGCTTTTTTTTTAGCACAGTAAAAGGCTGGCTGGCTGTTATAGTGGTGCAGCCACACACTACACTATACTACATGAGTGGTGAACTATAAGCTAGTTACAGACCACACCACTAATGATGGCTGTAATCTGCTAATTAGGATTACGCAAAATTTTACAATATTGGCCACACGTAATTTGGAAATTCAATTGATTTTGCATAATGCATAATCCATTAGTGAATTTGTGTAATAACATGTAATTTCATGCTGAATTTAGTGGTTAAAGGACAACTGTAGTGAGAAGAATATGGAGGCTGCCATATTTATTTCCATTTAAACGATACCAGTTGCCTGGCAGCCCTGTTGAGCTATTTAGCTGCAGTAATGTCTGAATAACACCAGAAACAAGCATGCAGCTTATCGTGTCAGATCTGACAATAATGTCAGAAACAGCTGATCTGCTGCATGCTTGTTCAGGGTCTGTGGCTAAAATTGTTAGAGGCAGGGGATCAGAACAGGACTGCCAGGAAACTGGTATTGCTTAAAAGGAAATAAATATGGCAGCCTCCAACGCCCTCTCTCTTCAGTTGTCCTTTAACAGCAAAGCCCCCATACATACTACCATCACCAAAATTGGTACATATGGTAAGGGAAATAGTGGAAACAAGCAACCTTGTTTTGATAAAATCGATTTTAAAATTCAAAGGAATTACACTTAAATGACACTTTGCCGAGTTTAAAAACAATTTTTCCTTTGAATTTTAAAATTGATTTTATCAAAAAGTACAAGTTTTTAAAAAAAAAAAAATGTTTTGACTTGTTCCCAATATTCCCCTTAACAGACGTAGAAATTTTAGTGACAGTAGCAAGTATGGGGACTTTGCTATTTACTGCTGAATTCGGCAGAAAATTACACAAATTTACATGCAATTGTGAAATTATGGTTACTAATTATGATTAGAGATGGCCCAAACGGTTCGCCGGCGAATTTATTTGCGCAAACTTCAGTGGTTCGCGTTAGCAGTGACCCATACATTTTTTTCAAAATAGTTTTTTGTTCGCATTTTTCCCATAGACTTTAACCACTTCTGTACCACGTGGTTATTTGCTGATCGGTGCTGCGTGGGCTCTCCAGCCCGCAGCACCGATCAGATAGCAGCCAGGCCGATCAGACTTCCCCCTTTTTTTCCCCACTAGGGGGATGTCCTGCTGGGGGGGTCTGATCGCCGCCGGCTGCTTGCGCTTGCGGGGGGGGCTCTTCAAAGCCCCCCTCCGCAGCGCTTCCTGGCCTCCTTCCCCCTCCCTCTCCCTCCCCCTGTGAGCGGCGCAGGACGGATTTCCGTCCTGCACCTGATGGGATAGGCTTTAGCCTATCAGATGCCGGCGATCCCCGGCCAATCGGAGGCCGGGGATCGCCGATCTCCTATATGTAAATATCAGGGAAGATCTTCCCCGTGTGTTTATATTTACCCTGCGAGCCGCGATCGGCGGCTCGCAGGGTGTTCACGGAGACACCCTCTGTGAACTGACATGGAACGGCCGCTCCATGGAATCCACTTCAGGATTCAGGGGCGTACTTAAGCGTACGCAGAATCCTGAAGTGGTTAATGTCCGCCGACTTTAGTGGTTAATAGCAAAGTCCCCTTACATAGTAGAAACACCAAATTTGCTGGGTATGTAGAGGAGGGCAGTGACTACAAGAGGAAAAAACAATTTTTCAAAAAGACCTTATAGTTTTTGAGGAAATCAAATTTAAAATTCTCCTTCTGACCATGTGAAAATTAAACGCCCGCCCATTTTAGCGGTTAATAGCAAAGCCCCCTTAAAAGCTAGAAACACCAAAATTGCTGGGAATGTTAAGAAGAACAGTGGGAACAAGAGGAAACAAAAAATTATCAAAAAGACCTTATACTTTTTGAGAAAATCGATTTAAAATTTTCAAAGAAAAAGTTACAGAGCCGATTCATTTGATTCATTAAAAAGGAGCCGATTCATTAAAAAGAACCGGATCATTCATGAACCGGTTAGTATAGCTTAGAATGCGTCCTGTGCAGGACGTATAGGTGCTGGCTCCCGCTGTCTCTCCACCTGCCTTCACCTGTCACCCTCACCTAGACTGGCACCTGGTGCACCCATGGGTGCACCAGGTGCCAACCTAGGTGAGGGTGAGAGGTGTGGAGGTAGAGAGGACAGCAGGAGGCGGCAGCTATGCGTTCCATAGGACACATTCTCTGCTATGTGGGGGGGCGGCGGAGATCTTCAATCAACTTAATTGAAGATCGCAAGATAAGAGGATACTGTATTCATGGGATCATTTACCCAGGATATTGGCGTTATATTTTTTTTTTAAGGTACAGGTAAGTATTTCTGGTTAATTAAGAACATTAAAGGACTTTTTTTCGTCGTACTTTGTACCCCTATACTCATTTTTCCTGGGAGGGGGTGGGATTCTGGGGTCCCCTTCTTAAAGGGGACTCCCAGATGCCACCATGAACCCCCCCAGGGTGTCGTCGCCCCACCTCCTCCTGGGGCAATGGAGGTGGGGATTCTGGGAAGAGCCCCTTGTCCATGGATTGGACAAGGGCTCGGGGGGAGAGGGGAAGGCTTGGCTGCCCCTCTCCCGAGAGCCCCCCCATACCATGGACGGGCTGGTATAGCTCAGGGTACGAAGCCCCACGCGACCGTGGCCAACGACATCTTTTTTTCATATTTCACACACTTAGCACATAAAAAAAGAATATTTTTTTTAACCACTTGAGGACTGCAGTGTTAAACCCCCCTAAAGACCAGGCTGTTTTTCTACAAATTGGCCACTGCAGCTTTAAGGCCGAGCTGCAGGGCCGCACAACACAGCACACAGGTCATCCCCCCCCCCCTTTTCTCCCCACCAACAGAGCTTCCTGTTGGTGGGGTCTGATCCCCCCCCCCCCCCCCCCACAGTGTTTGTCTTTTTTTTTATAAATATTTATGTTGTGGGTTTTTTTTAGATTTTTTACTATTTCTTTATTTAAATAATTTTTTAAAATCCCTCCCTCCCCCCAGCTGGCCAATCCTGGTGATCGGCTGTCATAGGCTTCTGCCTATGAGAACCGATCACTCTCTTGTCCCCCAGGGGGACAGCCGTGTCCCCAGTACAGCGCTGCTGCTGATCGCAGCGCTGTACTAAGTGTAAAGACGGCGGCTTCACCGTCTAACAGTGTCCCGAGCGGCGTTCGCCGCTCGGATACTGAAGGCAGGGTGGAGCTCCGCCCCCTGAGCAGGAGATGTGTGCACGATCTCCTGCAGTAGCCGACTCCAGGACCTGACACCAGTTTGCGTTAGGCGGTCCTGGGGCTGTCGCCGCGTTCACGCCCATTGGGTGTTAAATATTGTTTCCTGCTATCTTATTTACATATCCTGCAAATTTGGTGTTGCTAGGATGTAAGGGGCCTTTGCTATTAACTGCTTAAGTCAGCGGGTGATAACCAATAGGAGTTATGGGGGTGCAAAAATGCTGAATTTTGCCATTGGCTTGTATTAAGCTTCCTATTTCACTATTAAAAAACCTCAAATCTCTTCAAAGGTCGATGGCTCAGCAGTGGCAAATTTTCTAGCATTGTAGGGACTTTTAGGGGGCTTAGGGCTGGTGAGTTTCGGGCCCCTAACTCAAAGAGATCATATCCTAGGGTCACAAAACATGTTTATTTTTGCAATGGTACTGGTGACAAATGTAAATCCCCGCCATGGCCATTAGCAAAGTCTGAAGCAGCTCACGTCATGTCGCATGCAGGCAGAAGGCATATTGTTGTACTTGCACTCCAACTTTGGGTTCCCTACATCTCTGAAAACCAGAGTTATGGGGGTGCAAATGTGCTGAATTTTGCCATTGGCTTTGATTGGGCTTCCTATTTCACTTTCAAAAATCTCAAATCTCTTCAAAGGACGATGGCTCAGCAGTGGCAAATTTTCTAGCATGGTAGGGACTTTTAGGGGGCTCGGGACTGGTGAGTTTGGGGCCCCTAGGCCAAAGAGGTCATAGCCTAGGGTCACAAAAGCTTGTTTGATGCCGGTGACTAACTTAAATCCCCACCATTGCCGTTAGCAAAGTCTGAAGCTCAAAACATGTCGCATGCAGGTAGAAGGCATATTGTTGTACTTGCACTCCAACGTTGGGTTCCCTACATCTCTGCAAACCAGAGTTATGGGGGTGCAAAAGGGCTAAAATCTCCCTTAGGCTTTCATTGGGGCCTAGGTTTTGAGGATACAAAAGTGCAGGTTTCTGCCAAATGGTACGGCGGAGCAGCCCCAAATTTTTAGGCTTTGTACGGACTTTAAGGGGGCTCAGGGCTGGTGAGCTTTGGGCCCCTAACCCAAAACCCTGTTTATTTTTGACATGGTACTGATGACAAACGTAAATCCCTGCCATGGCCGTTAGCAAAGTCTGAAGCTCATGACATGTCGCATGCAGGTAGAAGGCAGGCATATTGTTGTACTTGCACTCCAATTTTGGGTTTCCTACATAACTGCAAACCAGAGTTATGGGGGTGCAAAAGTGCTAAAATCTCCCATAGGCTTTCATTGGGGCCTAGGTTTTGAGGGTACAAAAGCGCAGGTTTCTGCCGAACGGTACGGTTGAGCGGCCCCAAATTTTCAAGCTTTGTACGGAGTTTATGGGCCTCTGGGCTGGTGAGTTTCGGGCCCTTACCTTACCGTTCGGTAGAATTTGCAGGATATGTTAAAAAGATAGCAGGAAACAATATTTAGAAAAAAAATAAAAACATTTTTTTATTATTTTTATGTGCTGAGTGTGGAAAATCTGAAAAAAAATGAAGTGGGGTTCCCCCTACCAAGCTCTCTGTAACCCCTTATCCCCATGCAGGCTGGGATAGCCAGAATGCGGAGCCCCGGCCACGTGGCCACTTCGCACCCTGAGCTATACCAGCCCGCATGGTCCATGGTATGGGGGGCTCCGGGGGAGAGGGGCGGCCAAGCCTTCCCCTCTCCCCCCGAGCCCTTCCCCAGCTCCGGTGCCCCAGGAGGACGTCTCGTCGACTCCAGGGGGGGGGGGGGTTATGGTGGCATCTGGGAGTCCCCTTTAAGAAGGGGACCCCTGATGCCCACCCCCCTCCCAGGAGAAATGAGTATAGGCATACAAAGTACCCCTTACCCATCTCCACAAAGGGTTAAATGAAATAAAAACACATTGACTAAAAAAGTCCTTTAATGTTTTTAAAGCGGTTTAAAACTCTGACAAAATATTCAACAAAAATGTGTTTTCCTACTTTTTATAACCCATACAATTATCATATTTGCTTTTGTGTACAAGTATTATAATTCATTTATAAATTATAACTTCCGTTTATTTACTTTGAAAGCTGCTGGTGCATTGTATTCATAACTGTTGTAATTCTGTTTTAAATGCAGCCATCAGTGATTTCTGACCTGTGTTTCACTCCAGGACTCATTAGCATAAGTTTCTGCACAGCCAGAGAATGTTTACTTAATTGTATCAAGTAAAGAATGTATACAGAAGATAAGCTAATCACCTGTTCGGATGTGGCAGCCCCTGCAAGAGAAAAAGTCAGTCCTGTAATGTAACCCTTTAAATGCTGTTTTACTAAAAAAAAAACATTGTGCTAGTATATTATATTCTGTAAATAATCTTTTAGAGGAAAGAAGAAATACTGGGTTATATTCCACTTTAATTAACCAGAAATACTTACCTGTACCTTTAAAAAAAATTCCCACGCCAATATCCTCAGAAATGATCCCACAAATACAGTATCCTCTTATCTTGCGATCTTCAATTAAGTTGATTGAAGATCTCTGCCGCCCCACACAAAGCAGAGAATGCGTCCTGTGGGACGCATAGCTGCCGGCTCCTGCTGTTCTCCCAGCCTCCTCACCATTCAGCCTCACCTAGCCTGGCACCTGGTGCATCCATGGGTGCACCGGGTGCCAGCCTAGGTGGGGGTTGACAAGTGAAGGCAGGTGGGGAGCGCAGCTATGCGGGAGACAGCGGGAGCTGCAGCTATGCGTCCTGCACAGGATGCATTCTAAGCTATACTAACGGTTCATGAATGATCAGGTGCTTTTTAATGAATTGAACAGAATGAATCAGCTCTTTTTTCTTTAAAACTTTAACTTTAAAATAGAAGGAAAATTTCCTTTGAAACTTTAAAATCGATTTTCCCAAAAACTATAAGGTCTTTTTGAAAAAAAATGTTTCCTCTTGTTCCCACTGTTCTTCTTAATATTCCCAGCATTTTTGGTGCAATTTTTGGTTTTACGGGGTCTTTGCTATTAACCGTTAAAGTTGGCGGGCGTTTAATTTTCCCACGGTCAGAAGGAGAATTTTAAAATCAATTTTCTCAAAAACTATAAGGTCTTTTTGAAAAAAAAATTTTCCCCCTTGTAGTCACTGAAAAAACTCAGGTGTTAAACCCCCTGAAACATCTTTTCCATCACTTTTGTGGCCAGCATAAATGTTTCTAGTTTTCAAAGTTCGCCTCCCCATTGAAGTCTATTGCGGTTCGCAAAAGTTTGCGCGAACCGAACTTTTGAGGAAGTTCGCGTTGGAGGTTCGCAAACCGAAAATCAGAGGTTCAAGCCATCTCTAATTATGATTACAAACAAAATGAATCATGATTTTTCGGAGATTTTGCATTACGATTTTGCGTTGTAGTTGCAAGCTATTACAATGCAAAATTAGGATTATGCTAAATTGGTGCTCATTACACACCACAAACAGCAACAAAAAATAACAGCAAGATCAGTCCTCAAAATGACTTTTGTGGTTCCTAGTCGGTGAACTGCAAGGATTGAACACCTATGGAAGCATCTACACAGTACTAGATAATGCAGAACTGCTACCTATCTGTCCCTCAATCAGTCACACAGCTCTCCCTACACTGACTCCAGGCAGACTGTAAAATGGCTGCCAGGTTATTTTCTTTTATAGAGGAGGTGTGACCTGCATGGTAAAAATGCTTGACTGGTTGTTCTATCCCACCTGACTTAAAGAGGATCCGAGATGAAAAACTAACTATAACAAGTAACTTGTCTATATATCTTATGTACAGTTTAGATGGTTTGAACAGCAAATCTGTCTGCATACTGCTTTAATAGAATATGATTATTTCTTCCTGCGATACAATGACAGCAGCCATGTTGTTTGTAAACATTACACAGAGGCAGGCTTATCTGCACCATCAGCACTCAGACTGAGAAAAACCTAATCCCCCCTCCTCCTCCCTCCTCCCCTCTGCCTCTGAAATCTCTGGCTAGTAATACCTCCCCCTCCTCCTGCCCAGACTGAGCTCCCATGAGCCCTTGCTACTGCCAAGGCTCTCACTAAACTGTGGGTGGGGCTTATTTAGTTTATAGGGAATTAGAGTATTAAAACAAAAAAAGTATTTGGCTTAAGGAATGCCCTATAAACCATAGGAAAGGAACACAATTATGCAATGAGTAAAAGTTCATCTCGGATCCACTTTAAAACAAAAGTGGAGATGAATGAAGTCTGGCACTATTACTCATTAATCCAGCAAAGTGCAAGTGCATATGGTAACATCAGCAAGCACAGTCTGCGCAAATACACAGCCTTACTCCTGTTGGACTTAAAGGAATTGTCCAGGCAAAAAAAAAAATTAGTTTCACTTACCTGGGGCTTCTACCAGCCCCATGCAGCCATCCTGTGCCCTTGTAGTCAGTCACTCAGTGCTGCTCCAGTCCCCCACTGGCAGCTTGCCAACCTCTGAGGTCGGCGGGCCGCATTGCGTACATTTTTACGCATTCCCGTTAGGAGTATGGTGAGTTCATAGAAGATTTTTTTTTTGTCACAAGTTAGCGGAAATTGATTTTAATAGTTTTTTTTTTTCACAAAGCGTCACTTTCCGCTAACTTGTAACAAAAAATAAAATCTTCTATGAACTCACCATACTCCTAATGGAATACCTTTGGGTGTCTTCTTTCTAAAATGGGGTCATTTGTGGGGTTCCTATACTGCCCTGGCATTTTAGGGGCCCTAAACCGTGAGGAGTAGTCTTGAAACCAAATGTCGCAAAATGACCTGTGGAATCCAAAAGGTACTCATTGGACTTTGGGCCCCTTAGCGCAGTTAGGCTGCAAAAAAGTGCCACACATGTGGTACCGCCATACTCAGGAGAAGTAGTATAATGTGTTTTGTGGTGTATTTTTACACATACTCATGCTGGGTGGGAGAAATATCTCTGTAAATGACAATTTTTTGAATTTTTTTTTACACACAATTGTCCATTTACAGCGAGATTTCTCCCACCCAGCATGGGTATGTATAAAAATACACCCCAAAACACATTATACTACTTCTTCTGAGTACGGCGATACCACGTGTGACACTTTTTTGAAACCTAGGTGCGCTAAGGGGCCTACTGTCCTATTCACAGGTCATTTTGAGGCATTTGGATTCTAGACTACTCCTCACGGTTTAGGGCCCCTAAAATGCCAGGGCAGTATAGGAACCCCACAAGTGACCCTATTTTAGAAAGAAGACACCCTAAGGTATTCCGTTAGGTGTATGGTGAGTTCATAGACGATTTTATTTTTGGTCACAAGTTAGCGGAAAGTGACACTTTGTGAAGAAAAAAAATCAATTTCCGCTAACTTTTGACAAAAAATAAAATCTTCTATGAACTCGTCATACACCTAACAGAATACCTTGGGGTGTCTTTTTTCTAAAATGGGGTCACTTGTGGGGTTCCTATACTGCCCTGGCATTTTACAGGCCCAAAACCGTGAGTAGTCTGGAAACCAAATGCCTCAAAATGACTGTTCAGGGGTATAAGCATCTGCAAATTTTGATGACAGGTGGTCTATGAGGGGGCGAATTTTGTGGAACCGGTCATAAGCAGGGTGGCCTCTTAGATGACAGGTTGTATTGGGCCTGATCTGATGGATAGGAGTGCTAGGGGGGTGACAGGAGGTGATTGATGGGTGTCTCAAGGTGTGATTAGAGGGGGGAAATAGATGCAAGCAATGCACTGGGGAGGTGATCGGAAGGGGGTCTGAGGGGGATCTGAGGGTTTGGCCGAGTGATCAGGAGCCCACACGGGGCAAATTAGGGCCTGATCTGATGGGTAGGTGTGCTAGGGGGTGACAGGTGGTGACAGGAGGTGATTGATGGGTGTCTCAAGGTGTGATTAGAGGGGGGAAATAGATGCAAGCAATGCACTGGCGAGGTGATCAGGGCTGGGGTCTGAGGGCGTTCTGAGGGTGTGGGCGGGTGACTGGGTGCCCTAGGGGCAGATAGGGGTCTAATCTGATGAGTAGCAGTGACAGGGGCTGATTGATGGGTGATTGATGGGTGATCAGTGGGTGATTAGATGGCAGAACAGATGTAAACAATGCACTTTGGAGGTGATCTGAGGGTGGGTCTGGGGCAATCTGATGGTGTGGGAGGGTGATCAGATGCCCATAAGAGGCAGGTTAGGGTCTGATCTGATAAGTGGCAGTGACAGGTGGTGATTGACGGGTGAATGACGGGCGAATGACGGGTGATTGACAGGTGATTGACAGGTGATTGACAGGTGATTACAGGGGAGAATAGATGTATACAGTACACTGGGGGGAGGTCTGGAGGGGTCTGAGGTCGTTCTGAGGGTGTGGGTGTGTGATTGGGTTCCCTAGGGGCAGATAGGGGTCTAATCTGATGGGTAGCAGTGACAGGTGGTGACAGGGGGTGATTGATGGGTGATTGATGGGTAATTAGTGGGTGTTTAGAGGAGATAACAGATGTAAACAATGCACTTGGGAGGTGATCTGACGGCGGTTCTGCAGGCGATCTGATGGTGTGGGTGGGTGATCAGATTGCCCACAAGGGGCAGGTTAGGGGCTGTTTGATGGGTGGCAGTGACAGGGGGTGATTGATGGGTGGCAGTGACAGGGGGTGATTGATGGGTGACAGTGACAGGGGGTGATTGATAGGTGATCAGTGGGTTATTACAGGGAAGAACAGATGTAAATAATGCACTGGCGAATTGATAAGGGGGGGTCTGAGGGCAATCTGAGCGTGTGGGCGGGTGATTGGGTGCCTGCAAGGGGCAGATTAGGGTCTAATCTGATGGGTAACAGTGACAGGTGGTGATAGGGTGTGATGATGGGTGATTGATGGGTAATTAGTGGGTGTTTAGAGAAGAGAACGGAAGTAAACAATGCACTTGGGAGGTGATCTGACGTCGGATCTGCGGGTGATCTGATGGTGTGGGTGGGTGATCAGATTGCCCGCAAGGGGCAGGTTAGGTGCTGATTGATGGGTGGCAGTGACAGGGGGTGATTGATGGATGATTGACAGGTGATCAGTGGGTTATTACAGTGAAGAGCAGATGTAAATAATGCACTGGCAAATTGATAAGAGGCAGGTTGGGGTCTGATCTAATAAGTGGCAGTGACAGGTGGTGGTTGATAGTGTTGGGCGAACAGTGTTCACCACTGTTCGGATTTGCACGGACATTTTGGTGTTCGTGCACCGTTCGGGCTCGGCCGAACACCTCATGGTGTTCGGGCAAAAGCTCGGCCATATTGCCGAACTGCGAGCGCATGGCCGAACGGTCCCCCGAACATTTGGCTAGCGCTGTGATTGGCCGAACGGGTCACGTGGTTCGGCCCGAACGCGCTCTGATTGGCCGAACGGGTCACGTGGGTCGGGTAAATAAATACCCGATCCGCGTCATTTCCCCGTCATTTGTCTGTGGGATTAGCTTTGGGTAGGCAGGCAGGTAGGTTAGATAGAGTCTCTCTCGCTCTCCAGCCAGGGTTCCCCCCCAGTCAGTGTGTGTGCTGCTGCGTTCAGTAGTACACCGGCGCTCAGTCACCCCATTACTATTTAGCATTCTGTACTCTGCCAATCAGTGTTATATTGCTGCGATCTGTAGTACACCGGCGCTCAGTCACCCCATTACTATTTAGCATTCTGTACTCTGCCAATCAGTGTATATATATTACTGGGATCTGTAGTACACCAACGCTCAGTCACCCCATTGCTATTTAGCATTCTGTACTCTGCCAATCAGTGTATATATAGCTGGGATCTGTAGTACACCAACGCTCAGTAACCCCATTGCTATTTAGCATTCTTTACTCTGCCAATCAGTGTATAAATTGCTGCGATCTGTAGTGCACCAACGCTCAGTCACTCCATTACTATATAAAGCATTGTGTACGCTGCCAATCAGTGTATATATATTTCTGGGATCTGTAGTATACCAACGCTCAGTCACTCCATTACTATATAAAGCATTGTGTACGCTGCCAATCAGTGTATATATAGCTGGGATCTGTAGTGCACCAACGCTCAGTCACTCCATTACTATATAAAGCATTGTGTACGCTGCCAATCAGTGTATATATATATTACTGGGATCTGTAGTACACCAACGCTCAGTCACTCCATTACTATATAAAGCATTGTGTACGCTGCCAATCAGTGTATATATAGCTGGGATCTGTAGTGCACCAACGCTCAGTCACTCCATTACTATATAAAGCATTGTGTACGCTGCCAATCAGTGTATATATATTACTGGGATCTGTAGTGCACCAACGCTCAGTCACTCCATTACTATATAAAGCATTGTGTACGCTGCCAATCAGTGTATATATAGCTGGGATCTGTAGTGCACCAACGCTCAGTCACTCCATTACTATATAAAGCATTGTGTACGCTGCCAATCAGTGTATATATCTTACTGGGATCTGTAGTACACCAACGCTCAGTCACTCCATTACTATATAAAGCATTGTGTACGCTGCCAATCAGTGTATATATAGCTGGGATCTGTAATGCACCAACGCTCAGTCACTCCATTACTATATAAAGCATTGTGTACGCTGCCAATCAGTGTATATATAGCTGGGATCTGTAGTGCACCAACGCTCAGTCACTCCATTACTATATAAAGCATTGTGTACGCTGCCAATCAGTGTATATATATTACTGGGATCTGTAGTACACCAACGCTCAGTCACCCCATTGCTATTTAGCATTCTGTACTCTGCCAATCAGTGTATATATTGCTGGGATCTGTAGTACACCAACGCTCAGTCACCTAATTACTATTTAGCATTGTGTACTCTGCCAATCAGTGTATATATTGCTGGGATCTGTAGTACACCAACGCTCAGTCACCCCATTGCTACTTAGCATTGTGTACTCTGCCACTCAGTGTATATAATATTGCTGGGATCGTTAGTACACCGGCGCTCAGACAATCACCCCATTACTATATAGCATTGTGTACTCTGCCACTGAGTGTATATAATATTGCTGGGATCGTTAGTACACCGGCGCTCAGTCACCCCATTACTATATAGCATTGCGTACTCTGCCAATCAGTGTGTATAATATTGCTGGGATCAGTAGTACACTGCCGCTCACTCAGTCACCCCATTACTATATAGCATTGCTGGGATCTGTAGTACTCTGCTCACCCACCCATACCATTGTACTGCCAGTCACTGTGTATATTGCTGGGGTCTGTAGTACTTCACTCACCGTCAACCACTATATAGCATTGCGTACTCTGCCAGTCAGTGTGTATATTGCTGGGATCAGTAATACTCCACTCACCGTCAACCACTATATGAGCTCACCATGAGTTCCTCAGAGACCTCCGCTGTGAGCAGCACTCCCAACAACAGCAACAGCCAACGCCCCACGCAAGCTATAACATCCACCCCAGCAGCCAGTGGTCAGCAGCAGCCCTCCCCGGAGGAGAACGTTGGGTCCATCGGTCCGTTGCCAGAGCGATTAATGAGGGCTGCCATTGAGGAGATGATGGGGCCTGATGTGGAGGAGGAGGTCGGGCTCAGGCCAGCATCCCAAGTTAATGTTGAGGACGATGAGGGGTCTGTGTCTGGGGATGTTGGGGTGGCAGAGGTGGTGGGTGGGTCAGACTCAGGAGAAGAGTTGTATGATGAGGATGATGATCGGGACCATCTGTATGTGCCTCAGAGCCCGACCCCGGAAAACATGTTGTATCGTGTGTTTAGGTACTAAAATCTGCGTTCCCAGTACTGCCCGGGTCCACGGATCCATATAATTTTTTGGGCAGCACTATCAAACTGTGGTACTATGAGTGAGTTGCCATGGTCCTTCTGTGCTGTCACACTCACCGTCTGTCTGCAGATGGATTGTTCAACACAGCTACGCCATCTGACATGTAGTCCTTGACCATCTTCTTCAGGCGATCGGTGTTGGAGGACGTGGACCTGCCCGATTGCTGTTCTGTGGGCTGCTGCATGGGTGTCAGAAAATGTTCCCACTCCAAGGACACTGCCAATACCATTCCCTTTTGGGCACTAGCAGCAGCTTGTGTTCTTTGCTGCCCTCCTGGTCCTCCTGGGTTTGCTGAAGTCAGTCTGTCGGCGTACAACTGGCTAGAGAAGGAGGAGGATATCAATCTCCTCTCTAAAGTCTCCATCCTCAAGGGCCTGCTGGAATTGTTCCATTTTTGACCTGTCTGACACTTTCTTCAATCAGTTTTTTAACATTGTGTTTGTATAAACTGGGTATAAACCCAGTAATTGGTGTTGTCCAGAATAATGAATAATAATGAATAGTGAATAATGCGCGGGCCGCGTTCAATGCAGTCTAGCATAAATTGAGCCATGTGTGCCAGAGAGTCCTGCCAGACTCCTCTGTCTTCATGTTCTTGTGAGCGTTGTGATTGTTGTGATGCACCATATTCGTTACCAGCATCACTTTCTTCCTCTTCTGCTGTCCATTCCCGCTGAATTGTGGAAGTCCAACGTGCACCGCTCTGTCCCTCGGCAGTGGGGGCATCCAATTCCTGCTCCAACTCCAGCTGTTCCTCATCCTGTTCTTTGTCATAGCTGGGACCAGCGTTTCCTGAGGCAGATTGCCTGATGTTGGTATCATCACGCTGATCGTTTTCATCTTCAGATTCCCCCACTTGCATCATGCCAGCGGTTTCCATCTTCAACATTGATTTCTTTAGTAAACACAGCAGTGGTATTGTAATGCTGACTGTAGAGTTGTCACTGCTCAGTCACAAGCAACATGGATTGCTCAAAATTTTGGCGGACTTGGCAGAGGTCCAACATGGTGGCCCAATCAGATCCACAGAAGCTTGGTAGCTAGCTGCTGGAATGCGCCTCGGCACTGCGCAAAAGTGTGCTAGCATGTGCAGCGTAGAATTCCAGTGCGTAGGGAGGGACATCACCCAGCGAGCGATGGTGCGCTAGATTGAAGCGCTCCTGCATCTCTCGGTGAGTCCTTCAGAAGCGGTACTGGACTTTAAAAAAAATTTTTTTTCCTTCAGCAGAAGATCTGCCACGTTGGAGTGAGGAGGACGCCGCGGACGCCGACACCAAGCTGAACCCTGGCGAACTCCAAGCAGAGGATCTTCAGGAACCCTCAAGGCTTCGAGCAAGCTGAGGAGGATCAGCAGTCCCGACAAGACCTCTCCTCATATGTGACTGTGTGCAGTGGAGTAGAGCTCCCCAGAACAACCTCTCACTTGTCACTTTGTCACTGGTCACTTTGTCACTTTGTCATTTTGTCACTTTGTCATTTTGTCACTTTGTCACTGGTCACTTTGTCATTTTGTCACTTTGTCAGTCACTGTGGTCACTTTGTCAGTCACTTTGTCACTTTGTCATTTTGTCACTTTTTCACTGGTCACTTTGTCACTTTTCACTTTGTCACTTGTCCCTTGGTCACTTGTCCAGATGATCTCGGTACACCTCCTGAGATTCAAATTCCTGCACACATTGCTCTGGGATTTGGGTGTGATGAATGATGCATCTAACTGGCCACCGGAGGCAATTAAGGCCTTCAAAACATTGAAAGCAGCTTTCTGTTCCGCCCCCATTTTGCGTCATGTTGAGTTGTTGACGTCATGTTCATCCTCGGCCTCGCCTTGCATTTCAGTGCGAGGTGCATTTTCCACAGAAAAAGGTTGTGAATCCGGGCACAACATTTGTGGCTGTTCCATTGACCTTTCACAGGTAGAAGATTGTGGGGGTGGGAATAGCTCCTCCGAATAGCCCATTGTGTCCTGAAAACAACTCATTGCATTGCTTTGCGCACGCATTTTTTTGTCCTCATGCAAGGCCTGAGTTGCGCCTGAAAGCGTGGCCTTCTCCTCCTGCTTCCATCCTGTGTGCTGCTGCTGGGTTAGCGTTGCCGGTCCCTTTTCCTGGAACCTCTCATCTTTATTACATTTATGACTGCATGGCGACAAAATGCATGGTTACCTGTGCAAAGAAAACAGACATTTCCCGCATTTAAAAGACAGTTTTCCCTTTGAAACTTTAAAATCGATTTTCTCAAAAACTATAAGTTCTTTTTGCTACATTTGTTTTTCTCTTGTACCCACTCCCAAGGTGCACATACCCTGTAAATTTGGGGTATGTAGCATGTAAGGAGGCTTTACAAAGCACGAAAGTTCGGGTCCCCATTGACTTCCATTATGTTCGGAGTTCGGCTCGAACACCCGAACATCGCGGCCATGTTCGGCCTGTTCGGCCCGAACCCGAACATCTAGATGTTCGCCCAACACTAGTGATTGACGGGTGATTGATAGGTGAATGATGGGTGAATGACGGGTGATTGAAGGGTGATTGACAGGTGATTGACAGGTGATTACAGGGGAGAATAGATGTATTCAGTACACAGGGGGGGGGAGGTCTGGGGGGTCTGAGGTTGTTCTGAGGGTGTGGGTGGGTGATTGGGTGCCCTAGGGGCAGATAGGGGTCTAATCTGATGGGTAGCAGTGACAGGTGGTGACAGGGGGTGATTGATGGGTGATTGATGGGTAATTAGTGGGTGTTTAGAGGAGAGAACAGAAGGAGTTCCAGATCAGGGGAGCATCTCTTGGCCAGAACAGAGGTGTTGGGGCACCAGGCAGAGCTGATGTAGAAGCAGATGCCACCCCCTTTTCTTTTCCCCGAGAGCGCGCTGTCGCGGTCTGCCCGGATGATGCTGAAGCCATGGAGATGGAGGGCACTGTCGGGGATGTTGTCGTGCAGCCATGATTCTGTGAAACAGAGGACTGGGGTGTTGCTGCGTAGTTCCCTCTTGTTGCTGAGGAGTCGCAGTTCGTCTAACTTGTTTGGGAGAGAGCAGACATTGCCAGGAGGACAGCGGGGATGGCTGATTGCAGTCCTTTCCTTCTCAGTCTCGCATGGGCTCCGGCACGACAGCCTCTCCGTCGCTGACCCCAGCGGGGCCCTGGCCCAGGGGCAGTGATTTTTTGGACGTGGCTCCAGACAGAGTCAAACAGGAGTCTGTCCTCTGGGTGCAGGGCTGCGCTAGGCTCCCATTTTAGGAGCTGTGATCTGGTGTAGGTGGTGCGTGTGAGTTGAGGGGGCATGGGAGGCATGGGTGTAGATTCGACTCGCGGTCGCTGCGGTCCCATTCGATACTTGTTCAGCCAGTAGTCGTGCACCACGGTCCCTCCTGTGAGCCGCACAAAAACATCCGACCCTTGTGTGATGCTGTACGAACCATCACACGAGCAATGCAATACAGTCCATCACATGGCAGTGCAATACAGTCCATCACGAATGCAGTGCAATACAGTCCATCACGAATGCAGTGCAATACAGTCCATCGCTGGTGCAGTGCAATACGGTAAAACACTAGTGCGGTGTAATCCGGGCCGTCCCTAGTGCGGTGCAATACGGGCCATCCCTGGTGCGGTGCAATACGGGCCATCCCCAGTGCGGTGCAATACGGTCCATCCCCAGTGTGGTGCAATACGGTCCATCCCCAGTGCGGTGCAATACAGTCCATCACCAGTGCAGTGCAATACAGTCCATCACCAGTGCAGTGCAATACAGACCATCACCAGTGCAGTGCAATACAGTCCATCACCAGTGCAGTGCAATACAGTCCATCACCAGTGCAGTGCAATACAGTCCATCACCAGTGCAGTGCGATACAGTCCATCACCAGTGCAGTGCAATACAGTCCATCACCAGTGCAGTGCAATACAGTCCATCACCAGTGCAGTGCAATACAGTCCATCACCAGTGCAGTGCAATACAGGTCATCACATGAGCAGTGCAGTGCAATACAGTCCCTCAAGTGCGCAGTGCAATATGGACCATCATGTGTGGAGTGCAATACAGCCTAACCTAGTGGCAGAGCAATCAAACAGTCCCATTAAGTCCCTTCGTCACATGGGATTTAGGTGACGCAGCAGTGCTCTCACCTGGTGGTTGGCTCACCTGGTGGATGGCTGCAGCGTCCTGGCAGCAGTGGTGGGGTGGCTGGAGCGGAAGCTCCCTGCCTTAAGAGGAGGCCAGGGGATGTGTACTGCAGAGGTGCAGCCCGACCAGGCACGTCGGCTGTGGTGGAGCAGAGAGGTTCAGCTAGCAGCGGACCACCTTACTTCTGCGGCCCGTGCAGAGGCCACAGCCGGTGGTAGAGGCAGGTCGCCCGGCGGTGATTGCAAAGGGAGCAGCGCGGCAGGAGGCCGTACTGCCCTGGAGGTGTCGGCTGATCAGCCGTGCTGGTCCTATCGGAGTTCCGCGTCCACCTTACACACCTTGCACTCCGCGTGCAGAGGCCACAGCCGGTGGTAGAGGCAGGTCGCCCGGCGGAATTGCAGAGGGAGCAGGCGGGAAGGAGGCCGTGCTGCCCCGGAGGTGTCGGCTGCTCAGCTGACGCTGGTCTTGGCAGAGTTCCGTGCGGCTGGTCCTGGCGGAGCTTCGTGCGGCAGGAAAGGCAGTGGCATCCAGCGCGTAGCTGCACAGAGGGTGACGGCAGAGGCAGGGTGAGCCGATGGAGAGGGGGTCACCGCTGCGGGCAGACGGGCGGCTGGGTGGTCGGGTTGCTGGGACCACGTGGAGCCGGGCCGGTGGTCGGGTGACTGGGGCCATGTGGGGCCGGCTGACGAGCCTCCTCAAACAGCAAGGTTCACAGCCGAGCTCACGGAAAGACTAGGTGGAAGAAATAGAGGAAAAAAGACGGAAAAGGAGCAAAAAATAAGCACAAAAAGCAAAAGTTCCAGGAGCCCTGTGAGCCGAGGCAGCCTCACGGCGCCATCTTGATCTATCAAATCAAATGATAAGAGGCAGGTTAGGGTCTGATCTGATAAGTGGCAGTGACAGGTGGTGATTGACGGGTGATTGATGGGTGAATGATGGGTGAATGATGGGTGAATGACGGGTGATTGACGGGTGATTGAAGGGTGATTGACAGGTGATTGACAGGTGATTACAGGGGAGAATAGATGTATACAGTACACAGGGGGGGAGGTCTGGGGAGGTCTGAGGTCGTTCTGAGGTAATTGACAGGTGATCAGTGGGTTATTACAGGGGGGATAGAGGCATACAGTACACAGGAGGGGGGGGTCTTGGGGGGGGGGGCTGGGGAGAATCTGAGGGGTGTGGGGGTGATCAGGAGGGAGCAGGGGGCAGTTTAGGGAAAGAAAAAAATAGCGTTGACAGATAGTGACAGGGAGTGATTGATGGGTGATTAGGGGGGTGATTGGGTGCAAACAGTGGTCTGGGGGGTGGGCAGGGGGGGTCTGAGGGGTGCTGTGGGCGATCAGGGGGCAGGGGGGGAGATCAGTGTGCTTGGGTGCAGACTAGGGTGGCTGCAGCCTGCCCTGGTGGTTCCTCAGGCACTGGGACCACCAGGGCAGGAGGCAGCCTGTATAATAGGCTTTGTATACATTACTAAGCCTATTATACATAATACATGCGGCGAGCCGGGTTCTAGTAACCCGCCGGCACTTCCGAACGGCCGGCGGGTTACAGCGCGAGGAGGGCGGAGCCTGTCACTAACAGCTGATCACGTCACGAATGACGCGATCACCGCATAACCACGCCCGCCGCCGCCACCGCTGATTGGCGTATTGCGGTCGTTTGGGCCCAGCCCTTGCCGCCGCCCATCGGCTTAAGGCGGTCGGCAAGTGGTTAAAGCACAGCCCCTACGGGCATAGGGAGCCACCCAGGAGCATTAGGAAGTCTAACCCAAGGACTACTTACTGAATAGGTAACTGGATCTAGCCAGAAATTGAACCTTCATCTCCTGCATCATATGTGTTGTCTTTAACCAGTATATTGTCCAGCCACAGTATATGTTCTACAGGATTTAAAAAGGGGACTCAAAAAAGGTAAATAAAAAAAAGGCCAATGAACTTTTTTAAACACACAATTGGAGAACCTCACTCCCAAACAGTGAACTTTTTTGACACTGGGCAATATGTTTGACTCCAAAATGTCTTAAGTCTTGAGATGTCTTGTTTTCTGTACTGATTTAAGACACCCTCTGGCAGATTAAGCAAAATAGCCTACAAAAGGGAGTAAATAGAGGGGAGCAGCCCCTGCAATCGCAAGAGGGCCCAGAGCTGTGGGGGGTTCCAACTACTAACCTCCCCTTCCTCCGGTACAGGAACTATACTTCCGATCAGGTGTTTTTGTGGCTACTCTTGTTATGGGTGTGAAGATCATGATGGCTACACTTGTGAGATGGGCCCCAAGGAAGTGAAGAGCACCAAGGTGAGGCAAGGGAAGGGCTGTGAATATGGGGGGGGGGCATGAAAGTTTTGCTGGGGGGGCCCATGATCTGTAGTTACGCCACTGCCTACAACTGATGTGACTTGCCAGTATGCTCTAGTTTTGCCTCACCTGTCCAGAGGACATTTTCATAGAAGCAGGCTGTTTGTTTTATGTTTTTCTTTCAGAAGTGTAGTCCTCCTGGTTCTTCTCCTTTCAGCATAGTGTCACTCTGAATGTGACGTATGGTGTGATCAGACATGGTCCATGACATTGAGGGTTCAATCTGAAAAGGTGGAGTCAAATCCTCCCTTCTGTGCAGGTTACCCTGATTGGGAATTGTCCTTCTAGGTAAGTATTGAAAGTGTGCAGTAGAAATGCATAATCTTCATTACCGTTACAGTGTGAAAAGGGGGTAAGCTGTAACTGGAGGGTGAACTATCAATGGAGGGGGTGAACTTTGACTATGTAAGTGCCAATGAGGAAAGTTGCGCTATTACTACAAAACTGTGTTGCCACTACATGCCCTAAAGTCCCTTTGGGAATGATCGGGAGTAGGGTATTGTAGAACTGAGTGTGACTCAGATCAATGAGAGGTTGTAATGTGCAATGTGGCTGGAGCATGGCTAGATGGGGAATAATAGCTAGATGTACAAAGTGAGCTGTAACTTTGGTAGAGGCCTAGGTGGGACATTTAGGTAGATGCATAGTGTAAGTGTGTTCCTGTGAAGGGGAAGGAGGAAGAGGTGGAGCGAAGTGAGGAGGTAGGGAGAATCATAAAATAGCATTCGCTTTGGTGGGTGATGAGCAGTAGCGGAATGTCCAGTATGAGTTTGGCCTGGATTAATGAGTAGAGGAAGAAATGTGTGACATGCAGCTATGCTCCTGCCCCTAATGCGGATACAAAATTATGTCAGAGACTCTAGGACTTATTCTCGATGTTTGCAGAGTATGAACAAACAACATTCATTACTGTATACTATGCCTCTGTATTTTTTAGAGAAGTATTCTTGAAATCATCACCGGATTTAGCACTAGGCGCACTAAGTACAACCCTAGAGGTGCCAGTGTGCTGAGAGGTAGCTTTATTTGTTCTGGAACCTGTGCTCACCATTCTGGGGCCACACTGACATCAACACCCCTTGCACCAGGGGAGCCTCTAGGCATAGGCAGTACAGGCCATTGCCTGGAGTGCCATTGGTCCTGTGGGCACCATGTTGCTTGATTAAACCACACCCCCTGGACAAAGCCATGTCCTTAACTAAGCCCCCACAGGTGTTCTATTACTTGCTTCTAATGCATCAGCTTAGCATAAGTTGCAGGCAGCTGCCACTGTGTCCCTCTGTGCCTTGTACATCCTTCCCCCCTCCCCCTTTGTGACTCCTTCTGCCCCTTTTGTGCCTCCTTCTATCTCCTTGTGCCTCCTTCAGTCCCTTGTGCCATGTCTGGCCCCTTGTTTGTCATTCTGTCTCCCTTTATGTCTCATGTCTCCCTTTGTGCCTCCTTCTGTTTCCATGTTCCTCCTTCTGTCCCCCAGTGCCTCCTTATGTCCCCATTGTGCCTTTCTTTGTCCCCCTGTGCTACCTCTGCCCCCCTATTCCTCCTTCAGTCCCACTCTGCCTCCTTCTGTCCTTATGTGCCTCCTTCTGTTCCCCAGTGCCTCCTTATGTCCCATTGTGCCTTTCTTTGTCCCCCTGTGCTACCTCTGCCCCCCCTATTCCTCCTTCAGTCCCACTCTGCCTCCTTCTGTCCTTATGTGCCTCCTTATGTCTCCCTTTGTGCCTCATTCTGTCTCCATGTGCCTCTTCAGTCCCCATGTGCCACCTCTGTCCCCTGCGCCTTCCTCTGTCCCCTGTGTGCCTCCTTCAGTCCCCTGTGCCTCCTTTTGTCCCTCTTGGTGCCTCAATCTGTCCCCTATTGTGCCTCCTTCTGCCCCCCTTTGTGCCTCCTTCTGCCCCAACTTGGGCCTCCTTCTGTCCCCCTGTGTGCCTCCTTTAGCCCCCCTGTGTCTCCCACTGTCCTTTTTTGTGCCTCCTTCTGGCCCTCATGCCTTCTTCTGTCTCCCTGTACCACCCACTGCCCCTCTGTGGACCTCCTTCTGTCGTCCTGTGTCTCCTTCTGTCCTCCTTTGAGTATCATTCTATCTCCCTAAGGGGGGTTTGGGGGGGGGTTGGGGTTAGGGGCCACAGGTTTTCTCGACTGGAGTGACAAAATGGTTAGAGGCGCTCCTGCCTTGCACTGACAGAATATTACACTGGCCAGTACTAAAGGCGAGAGAAGAATATTGCTGGTGGCATGGAGTAACATATTGGAGTTGCAGAATGTCAAGTCACTACACACAAAGTAGCTCCCTGGCCAGAGGACCAGTGACAGCTAACTGCTGCAAGAGACGGTGGGAGACAGCAGACTGAGAAGAGTAGATACACAGCAGTGGAAGGACAGGTGAGTAGAGGACAATGGTGGAGATACACGTGATAGTAGTGCAGAGAGGGGAAACATAGGAAACAAAAGTTCAGGGAGTGAAGGAACAGAGAACAGTGGAGTGCCAAGTGACAGCAGTGCATGCAGTAGAGGGACAGGTGACAGCAGAGTGCATGCAGTGCTATCCAGCACACCTATCTAGGTCTCCATGCTTCCGGGGCTATGATATCAGCATGGCTCCAGGACACTGGGCCAGATTTGTCAACGCATTACCAACAGTTTTCTCTTCTTAAACAGTTTTAACCAGCAGGAGAAACTGTTCTGCATGATTTTAAGAAACTTCTTAATTCCTAGTTAATAGCAGCAGTTTGGTGTGAATTTCTAGAACTGCAAAACAGTTAAGAAAAGTGAAAATCAATCCCTGCCACAGATTAAGGCCCAGTGCACACCACAAACCTCTAGCAGATCTGCAAAACACTAGAGGTTTTTGAAGCAGATTTCAGAGCGATTCTAGGCATGTTTAGAGATGTTTTCTAAACAAGCCTAGCGTTTTTTGGAGCGTTTTTGTGTAGCAGATTACAAATATTGTTACAGTAAAAGCTGTTACTGAACAGCTTCTGTAACAAAAACGTCTGGAAAACAGCTCCGATCTAGCGTTTTTCACAGCTGTTTTCCACTTTCCTATACTTTATCATTGAGGCAGAAACGCCTCAGAAATCTAAAAAATGCTGCAGCCCCTGAGTTTGTGTTTGTGGAAAAAATGAACCGCTCTGGTGTGCACCATCCCATTCACTTTCATTAGCCAAGCAGTTTTCCCCCTGCAAGCGTTTTAAAAAACACTCCAGAACCGCTCCGGTGTGCACCAGCCCTAAGAAGTGCTTAATGGTACTTGTACACAGCTTGTGCAGTGCAGGCTAGACATGATTTGTGCTAATCCTCCCTGTTGTCAGGTGTCCTGTGAAGCTGTTCTGTGCTTAACCTTTCCAGTGCTGAGCATTGATGCAATACAACAGATGTATTGGTTATCTCAGCAACAGCAGTTTCCCTCACATACTGCACTGTCTGAGAAACCTTCCTAACTCCTCCTATTCCTAACAGTGCAGGAAACTGCACTATTTAGTGGTTTCTAATCTTAAAGGATACCACAACTGACATGTGGCATGATACGATAGACATGGGTATGTACAGTGCCTAGCACACAAATAACTATGCTGTGTTCCTTTTTTTCTTTCTCTGCCTGAAAGAGGTAAATATCAGGTATGTAAGTGGCTGACTCAGTCCTAACTCAGACAGGAAGTGACTACAGTGTGACCCTCACTGATAAGAAATTCCCCCTTTTTTATCTCTTTCTTGCTCTCAGAAGCCATTCTCTGCTAGGAAAGTGTTTTATAGTTGGAATTTCTTATCAGTGAAGGTCACACTGTAGTCACTTCCTGTCTGAGTCAGGACTGAGTCAGCCACTTACATACATGATATTTACCTCTTTCAGGCAGAGAAAGAAAAAAAGGAACACAGCATAGTTATTTGTGTGCTAGGCACTATACATACCCATGTCTATCTCATTATGCCACATGTCAGTTGTGGTATCCTTTAACCACTTAAACCCCCGCGGTACGAATTTCTCCGTCCCTTTTTTCCCCCCTAAAAAACCAGGGACGGAGAAATCCGTACCTTCCGCGCTACCGCTGCTGTCCGCGCTCCCGCCGCTCGTGCGCGCGCACCCGCCGCTCGTGCACGCCGCTGCCTGCTCGCATGGAGATCAATGAACGGGAAAATCCATTCCCGTTCATTGATCTAAGCCCCCGCAATGATCGCGCTGCTTCTATTAGAAACAGCGCAATCATAGTGATTCTCCCAGCCTCCTACTGCTTCCTGTAAGCGTCCGGAAGGACGCTTACAGGTCGCATGTAAACAAACACACTGTGGCCATCTTGTGGCCAAATAGTAAACTACACCCTAAAAGCATTTTACATAAACAAACATTACATTTACACAATAAATTAACTCATTACCTCCCACACTCCCCAATTTTTTTTTTTTTTTTTTTGTAATAAAAAAAAAAAAATACAATAAAAAAAAACCATAAATAGTTACCTTAGGGACTGAACTTTTTAAATATTTATGTCAAGAGGGTATAACACTGTTACTTTATAAACTGCGGGCTTGTAATTAGGGATGGATGCAAAACTGAAAAAAATGCACCTTTATTTCCAAATAAAATATTGTCGCCAAACATTGTGATAGGGACATAATTTAAATGGTTTTATAACCGGGACAAATGGTTAAATACATTTCATGGGTTTTAATTACAGTAGCATGCTTTATTTAAAACTATAATGGCCGAAAACTGAAAAGTAATACTTTTTTCCCACATTTTTTTCCTATTTTCCCATTAAAACACATTTAGAATAAAATAATTCTTGGCATAATGTCCCACCTAAAGAAAGCCTAATTGGTGGCGAAAAAAACAAGATATAGTTCATTTCATTGGGATAAGTAATAATAAAGTTATAGACGAATTAATGGAAGGAGCGCTAAAAGGTGAAAATTGCTCTGGTGTTCAAGGGGTAAAACCCCTCAGTGGTGAAGTAGTTAATATGCCTTAGACAGTTCTGCACAGATTTCTAAAATCCTACCAATATTTTGTCTCAGACACTCTTGATAAATGTCCCCCCAGTGAGCGCTGATACACAGTTGCAGTGGGGTTCGATGGGCGTTCCTGGTTAGGTGGATAGATGTCAATGTCAATCAAACTAAACTGTTTGTTTGAAAAAATGCCAAATATAATTTCTTAAGTGCCACTGATTTAAATGCTTTTTCATTAAAACTCTTCTTCTCGCTTTGCAGCACTAGGGTCCTCAGTTTAAATCTGGGCCGAGACACCATATGCATGGAGTTGTATGTTCTCCCCATGTTTGCATGGGGTTTCTCTTTGCAATCCACTTTCCTCACACTGACTTTATGCTGGGCATACACGGCTAGATAGTGCGCCGGTATCGAGCCAGCGCTTGTCCCCGCGTGCGCGCAGATCTATTCCCGCTCGTCCCCTCGGGCGCTTTCTAATCAGCGCTAGTCAGCGCTTCATTTTTTCTATTGTTCTGCCTGCCGGTATCGAGCGCGGAATCGATCCGGCGGGCAATCGGACCTGTCAGAAATTATCAATGAAGCCATCAGCGGCTCGATTGATAAGAAATGAGCCGTGTATGCCCAGCATTAAATTAGAATAGTGACATGAGACATATGTAGGAATTAGATTGTGAGCTCCTCTGAGGGACAGTTAGTGACATGACTATATACTCTGTACAACATTGCAGAAGATGTCAGTGCTACATACATAATACAGTTATGACTATTATTATTACTATTATTATTTTTCAGTTGAACACACACAAAGGGATTAAGAACTTCCTTGTCACAAACAATATAAATTATGCAGCTCTAATCATACCTTAAGTTTATTTTGAAAAAGGATATTGTCTATGTCGATTACTAAAAGATGCATATTTAATGAGGTATCGTTATAACATATAAAAGATGACAGAAGACTATCTTGCCTGTGGCATTCTGTCAGTATAATCCTGAGGAGAATAAGTTGAGCGGTGCAGTTAGCACATGTACCCGTGACTTCATCATGACAAAAGGCTATATTCCCCCACACAACACCTGTTGTAGGAGTTGAGTTAATTACTTTTCATTGTGTTCAACTACCTGAAATATTAATAGCAGCATGAGTATATCCCCACATCAGAAACTGACACCAAAGTTAGGGGAGGAACATGAGATAAATTCTGCTGACTGTTCCACCCCCTGGACAGCACTTTACCGTTGGCTGGACTGTTGTGTTAAAAGTGCATGTGGTCGCTTGTTAACTATGTGTAGTATGTTTGGTTATCACATTAGTGAAGTAGTCAGCCAGGGGTTTGAAATTAAGTCCAGTAGAAAGAAAGCTATAGCATGCTTGAATGCTCTGCAAATGAGGTAATAAATATTTTCTAACATGAAAACTTATTCATCATCTACTTTCCAGGAATAAACTATCAACTTTATAACCTGTGCTCATGTCCCTAATTACAACTTCTGGCAGTGTGTTTCCACTGTAAATGCAAAATTGCTTTAACCACTTCAGCCTTCAGTGTCGTTTCACCTTATGCATCTGAGCAACTTTCAACTCCCATTCATTCGCCAATAACTTTATCACTACTTATCACAATGAATTGATCTATATCTTGTTTTTTCCGCCACCAATTAGGCTTTCTTTGGGTGGTACATTTTGCTAAGAATTATTTTTTCTAAATGCATTTTAATGAGAATATTAAGAAAAAAAATGGAAAAATCATTATTTATCAGTTTTCAGCCATTATAGCTTTAAAATAATACATGCTACCATAATTAAAACCCACATATTTTATTTGCCCATTTGTCCTGGTTATTACACCATTTAAATTATGTCCCTATAACAATGTATGGCATCAATATTTTATTTGGAAATAAAGGTGCATTTTTTCAATTTGCGTCCATCACTATTTAAAAGCTTATCATTTAAAAAATTATAGTAATATACTCTATTGACATGCATATTAAAAAAGTTCAGACCCTTAGGTAACTATTTATGTTGTTGTTGTTTTTTGAAAATTGTAATTTTTTATCTTTTTTTTTTATTAAATAATTGTATTTTTTTTTTTTTTTTGGAAGAAGTAAACAGGTAATTTTAAATGTACGGTAATTGATTGTGTATATATTTTTTAAAAAATGTGTGTAGATGTAGTTTTACTATTTGGCCACAAGATGGTCACAGTCATTTTTTCATTTTTCATCCTTTCAGCGAGAGCTCTCGCTTACAGGAACTGAAGGGATGAAGTGAAACTTAGACAAATTGTGGCTTTTCAGAGAAGCCATCGGTTTTTCATACAAAGACATAGATCAATGAATGGGAACTGTGTGGGAACCCCTGCCCCTCCAAAAGTGTGGCTTGCTCCTGTGACCCCGGGCCCCACCAATGAGAGCAGAGCAGCATGCACATACTTATGTCACCATGGCACCAGCTTTCCTCCGCAAGTTCCTGATGTCACATGACATACATAGGAGGGGTCCTACAGAGGAAAGCTGGTATACACTCATGCGCTGCAGAGTGAAAAGGATGGAACCTAGCAGCGACTACTTAAGTATGGGGGGGCTTCACCAGAAATTTCCTGGAGGGCCCCATGATTTGTAGTTATGCCTCTGTCCAAAACCAAAAAAATGATTTGGCCGGAGTTTCACTTAATATTGATAACTAAAATATTGTATTTCTTTGTTAATTTATTTATTTTTTGGCTGTAGTGCTGAAGATCTAGCTAAAATACATAGGGAATCACACACCAAAATGAGACCCATGATGCCAATTTTCATATACTGTACGTATTATCACAGGTGTACTTTAAATACGTTAATTTATTTCAATAGACTTAATTAGTTGAATAAAATAACATGCTGTAGATGTTTCTCCCTTCAATCATATTATACCAGATTATTTTTTTATCACTTGCAAATTGAAGTTTATAATTGCATGTCAGATTTTTTAATAGTCTGTGAAATTTACTTTTACAGTCAAACTGACAAAAGAACAAGTGCGTTCATGTAAAGCAGAGCTTTAGTCCTCACCATTAACTAAGCAATACTAACGTTAACCATGCAAAAAAGTCTTGGCTCAAAAGGCTGTAAAAAAAAAAAATAAGATAGTCATGGTGCAGTACTGATGAAGCAACAAGCTGACATAGATAAATGACAATAACTGCGGATGCAAGTGAACTGTGAAGCTTATCTTCTAGGCCATTGTTTTTCAATATTATTATAGCATGTTCCAATTTATTAATGACTGCATTGGTCAAGTACCACCTACTATGAATAAGTTAATCTCAAGTACTCCTTGACATGTATATATATTGCTAATACAGCTACATACTTGTGTATAAATGTTTTTTTTTCACAATTCTTAACCACTACTGGACCGCTGTCCATATTAAAACATCCAGTTTGCCTCTGTTAATGGCAAACAGACTTTGAAAATGTCACCTGCCACCGGCGTGAAGGCGTGCGTGCACTCCCACCACACATACCCGCCGAGACTGACTCATCTTTGATTGGTGAACGGAAACATGTGTTCTCTGAGCCAATGAAACAACACTGGCTGTGTGCTTTGAACTCTGGTCGGAGCACACAGAATTGTGTGTGTAGGGACATTTAGTGGTAAAACAACAATACACATTTTACACAACACATTTTACATTATATAAATTAAATCAGAAACATTAAACCCGCCTCCCCTTTCCACTGCCCCCTTAGTTGCCAAAATAAAACACTTGTAAAAAAAAAAAAAACATTTAAAAAAAATACATAAATAGTTGCATTAGGGACTCAGCTTTTTTTTTTTTTTTACTATGTATGTCATGAGGGTATATTATTGTTATTTTGGCAAATACGGGCCTGTAATTATTCATCAGGTACAAAAAAAAAAACCATAACAGAAAAACAACTTTATTTCAAAATAATATATTGTCGCCATATATTGTACTAAGAACAAAATGTAAATGTTGTTGTAACCGGGACCAATGTGCAAATAAAATGTGTGGGTTTTATTTACAGAAGTATTGTTTATTTTAAAACTATAGGGGATGGAATTTGAGAAATAGTGTATCTTTTCCCCTGGTTTTCCCTTTAAAATTAATAGGAAGTAAAGTAATTGCTGAAAACAAAAACAAAAAATACAAAAAAATCACCTACAAAAATCTAAATTGTGGCAAATAACACAAGGTATAGCTCATTTTGGTGTGATAAGTAGTGATAACATTATTGGCGAATGAAAGGGAGGAGCGCTGACAAGTGAACAGACACTCTGGTCTGTTAGGGTAAAAACCCCTTAGCGGTGAAGTGGATAATGTTTTTTATGAATTCAGGTTTTTATTTTTGTATGGTTTACGATTTTTTAATCTTAAACCTTTCTGCAATGGATTGACTATGACAAGTTTAAGAAACCTTTGGACTACACATACCATGTATTGAGAATCTAGGTTCTAGGGATAAGCGGAAGTTAACTCACTTAGCCACCCCTTACCTTCAATGCTGCATTCCATCTTCTTACACTTCTGCATTCAGAGCAGAAGTTCTGATTTAGAAGGTGGAAGTGTAAGAAAATGGAATTCAGCATATAATGCATTGGAAGAGAGGTGGTGGTTGGGTGAGTATACTGCTACATACAGAGCTCTTGCCTCCCGCACACTGCAAGACGGTCTTACTTTTTCTGAAAACCTTCTTGCTCATCCCTACTAGGTTCTAGTCCAAGGATCCAGTTTTCGGTCCTGTCAATGAGGAACAGTCAGGCTAGGCATACAAGTATTCATTTTTCCAGTTGATTGAATCATTTTTAAATTGTATCTGATAATATACAATGCTGTGGATGGATAGTGAAATAATGATCACTTCTAACATGTTGCTTTATATATAGACACTTCACTGTCTCCTTTCCATGTTAAAATACTTGAAATACTCTGTACTTCTAATGTAGTTAACAAAAGAAAAACATTCTGAGAGTATAGTTTTAATGTGTTTATTACGTATTTATTTCACAGCAAGAACAGCATTGCTTGTGTACCTATTCAATGCTTAGAAAATCATTGAAAACTATTCCATTTTTAGTCAGCAGAGGGACTACTGAGAGTATATCTGAAATATCTCATTGCTCTTTTGTATTGTGCTATAGTTCTGCAGACTGAATGCAACCAATAATATTGACATGAAAACTGTCAGTTTGCAAAATGAAATGATATCTTGCAGATTAGTGGGGATACTGAATGGAGTTGCAATCTTTGACTTACCGTATCCCTTTTAAAGGGTACCCGAGATGAAGGCTTGCATATTTAATGTAATTAATGCACATTTTTATATGCGTTTAATATAGCACTAGTACAAAAAACTCCCTTTGGTGTTTATTCATTTCCTAGAGACACTATCTCATGCCCCCATAGGGGTAATATACACAATGTCCACAGATTGATACAATCTTAAATGCAACAAGCGATTATCACGCAGTCTGCAAATCAGACCGCATTTCCCAGGCCAGTGCAGTTCAGCCGGAAGCATTTCTAGTCTCAAGGTGACCAGTCCTTAGTTCTTGACACAGTATATATTGCAGCCACAGCTTCAACATCAATAATAGAAGAAATCCTCCACCGCGGGGAAGGCACTCTCACCCTACACGGAATCAGACTCACGATCCAGACACTGGATGGAACATTTGAAGATGAGGAGGGTGGAGTACAGCCGGACCAAGAAGCAGAGGCAGCCGCTAGTTGGGTCACAGTTAGAAGGGGTAGGGGAAAAAGTGGCAGGGAGGCTAGTCCCGAGTTGTCCCTCACTAATAAGTATGCTTGTTTGCGTAATATTGGGGAGGATGATTCAGGAGTAGCAATGCTGCAGCAGGATGTGCTCCTTAGCAACCAAGGGGCAGACTGCTGTAACGAGAAAGGGAATAGGAGTGCAGCTAAGGCTAGACAGGTACTGGTGGTAGGGGATTCAATTATTAGGCGCACAGATAGGGTAATCTGTCGAAGAAACCGCGAATGCCGTACAGTCTGTTGCCTCCCGGGTGCTCGGGTTCGGCATGTAGCGGAAAGAATTGACAGATTACTGGGTGGGGCTGGGGAAGACCCGGCTGTCATGGTACACATTGGCACCAATGACAAAGTTAGTGGGAGATGGAAGGTCCTCAAAAAGGATTTTCAGGTACTTGGAGATAAACTTAAAGCAAGGACCTCCAAGGTAGTGTTTTCTGAAATACTGCCAGTGCCACGTGCTACATCTGAGAGACAGAGGGAGCTTAGGGAGTTAAATAAGTGGCTGAGAAATTGGTGTAGGAAGGAAGGGTTTGGGTTCCTGGAGAACTGGGCAGACTTTGCAGTCGGCTACAGGTTCTACAGCAGGGATGGCCTGCACCTTAATGGGGAGGGTGCAGCTGCATTGGGGGAGAAGATGGCTAAACGGTTGGAGGAGATTTTAAACTAGGATCTGGGGGGAGGCGGGAGAATAAAGTCTCAATACGTAGACAAGATGAGGTAAAAAGACAGTGGGAACCTATCATTATGGAGGGTGGAGAGGGGGGTGGGGACAGTGTAAAGATTAAGGAGGTTGTTAAAAATTCAAGTAGCCAATTTCATGTAAACAAAATTGGTAAATGTGGTGGTAAAAATATAAAGTGCATGGTAACCAATGCTCGGAGCCTTGCAAATAAAATAGACGAACTAGAGTTCATTCTGAATGACAAAGGCTATGGCATTGTGGGAATAACCGAGACATGGATGGATGAAAGCCATGACTGGATAGCTAATTTAAAAGGATACAATGTGTTTAGGAGGGATAGAACAGGGAAAAAAGGTGAGGGGTTTGTCTCTTTGTTAAGAATTCTCTTACAGCTGTCCTCAACGATGAGATGGAGGAAGATTGCGAAGATGTGGAGTCCGTTTGGGTAAATATTCACGGTGGAAATAAAAGTTGCCAATTGCTTATTGGGGTATGCTACAGGCCACCTCTTATTAATGAAGCTGCAGAACTGCGATTACTACAGCAGATTGAAAAAGCTGCAGGTAAAAATGAGGTCATAATTATGGGCGACTTCAACTTTCCAGACATTGACTGGAGTATTGAGGCTACCCATTCTGGTAAAAGCAGCAGATTTCTGGCAGCACTACAGGACAATTACTTGACTCAAATGGTAACTGAACCAACTAGGGGGAATGCGTTACTGGATCTGATCATTTCTAATAGACCAGATAATGTATCAAATGTGCAGGTTCAAGAACATTTGGGAAATAGTGATCACAACATGATAACGTTTGATCTGGTGACTGATAGGCCACGGGGCAGCGGGACCACTAAAACTATGAATTTTAGAAAAGCAAAGTTCACTCAAATTAGGCAGGCACTAAGTTTGGTGAACTGGGATAATGTACTACAAGGGGAGGACACTGAAGGGAAATGGCAAGCTTTTAAACTTATACTCAATCAATACTGTAGTATGTATATCCCATATGGAAACAAAATGTCTAGGAATAAAAAAAAGGCCTCTATGGATGAATAGAAAGGTTAAAGATAAAATGAAGAGGAAAAAGAATGCCTATAAGGTCTTAAAACAGGAGGGGACCGAGGCTGCACTAAGCAATTATAAGGAGTGCAATAAAAATTGTAAAAAAGAAATTAGGCAGGCAAAGATTGAAGCTGAAAAACAAATCGCTAAGGATATCAAATCCAACCCAAAAAAGTTTTACAAGTACATTAACTCTAAAAAAAGAAAGGTTGACTGTATAGGACTCCTAAAGGATGAGGATGGGAACTCAATGGTGGATGACCAAGGTAAGGCAGAGTTATTAAATGCTTTCTTTGCTTCTGTCTTCACAAAAGAAACAGCACTGTTGCAAACTACAGAGGCGGAAGAGTCTCAATCTTCTAACTGTAATATTAAATACTTAACGCAGGAAGAAGTGAAGGCAAGACTAAATAAATTACAAATAGACAAGGCACCTGGCCCGGATGGCATGCATCCTCGGGTCCTAAGGGAATTAAGTTCAGTTATAGATAAACCCCTTTATCTTATCTTTTGTGACTCTCTTGCAACTGGCAGAGTCCCAGTGGATTGGCGTACAGCCCACGTTTTCCCATTATTTAAGAAGTGCAAAAAATCTGATCCAGGAAATTATAGACCTGTAAGTTTAACATCAGTTGTATGCAAACTATTTGAGGGGTTACTAAGAGATACTATACATGACTTCATAGTAGAAAATAATCTTATTTCTCAGCATCAACATGGGTTTACTAAAGACAGGTCCTGTTTGACTAACATGCTCAGCTTTTATGAGGTAGTGAATGCTAATATGGATATTGGGAATGCTGTAGATGTGATATACTTGGACTTTGCAAAGGCCTTCGACACTGTTCCCCACAAAAGTCTGGTGCAAAAGTTGAGGATGCAAGGACTGGGGAAGAGTCTGTGTTCATGGATAGGGAACTGGCTAATGGACAGAAAACAAAGAGTTGTGGTCAATGGATCGTACTCAAAATGGGAGACTATTAGCAGTGGGGTCCCACAGGGGTCTGTTCTGGGTCCAGTGCTCTTCAATTTATTTATTAATGACCTAGTAGATGCAGTAGTGAGCAATGTTGCTATTTTTGCAGATGATACAAAATTGTGCAGAATCATCAACTCTCAGGAAGATAGTGTCATATTGCAACAGGATCTGGATAGGATGGCTATATGGGCACATACATGGCAGATGAAATTAAATGTTGACAAATGTAAGGTCATGCATTTTGGACGTACTAATGGTCTAGCACCATACAAAATAAATGGGATACAGTTGGGGACATCAAACTTGGAGAAGGACTTAGGAATACTCATTGACAACAAGTTAAATAATCGTACTCAATGCCAAGCAGCTGCAGCTAAAGCTAACAAAATTTTGGGATGCATTAAAAGGGAAATAAAAACTCGAGATGCTAGCATAATATTGCCCCTGTTTAACTCTCTAGTAAGGCCACATCTGGAATATGGAATTCAGTTCTGGGCACCACATTACAAAAAAGATATTGCAGTTTTAGAGCAGGTGCAGAGACGAGCAACAAAATTGATGCGTGGGATGGAAGGTCTCACTTATCGAGAAAGGTTAGATAAACTGGGTTTATTTAGTCTAGAGAAAAGACGCCTTAGAGGGGATCTAATTAACATGTATAAATACATCAGAGGGCAATATAATACCTTGGCGGATGAGCTTTTTGTCCCTAGGCCTTCTCAAAGGACTAGAGGACATGATCTGCGCATGGAGGAAAAACGTTTTAACCATTTATTTAGGAAAGGGTTCTTTACAGTAAGAGTGATTAAGATGTGGAATGCATTGCCACAGGAAGTCGTTATGGCAAACTCTATACCTGCATTTAAAGGGGGCTTAGATGCTTTCCTTGCGTTGAAAGACATCCATGGCTACAATTACTAGGTAATGCCTAATGATGTTGATCCAGGGATTTTATCTGATTGCCATCTGGAGTCGGGAAGGAATTTTTCCCTTTAGGGGCTAATTGGACCATGCCTTGTAAGGGTTTTTTCGCCTTCCTCTGGATTAACAAGGATATGTGAGGGAGCAGGTGGTGTTGTACTTTATACTGGTTGAACTCGATGGACGTATGTCTTTTTTCAACCAAAATAACTATGTAACTATGTAATTAGGATATACCACCATTACAGTATGCCCAGGCCACCTATTAGACGTGGTGCGGTAGGTTCCTCAGGCGTCAGAAGGGGGGCCGTACCCGCCTGGCCGTGGGGGGTGGGCACTGAGCTGGAAGGGGTAGCAGCCAGGAAGGGGGGCAGCGGGGACAGCGGCCCTCCCTCACCTGGGTCCCCCTTGTCCACTCTCCCCCTCCAGCTATGTGCGCAGCGTGTCCGGCAGCGGGTGGGGAAGTAATTACTCACCTCTTCCTTCCGCGTTCCAGCGATGCGTACGACAGCTCATCACTTCCTGCAATGCCGCCCACTGTACTTGTCATTTAGGATTCCATTTAAACATTGTTATACAGAATACAGTTCAACATTTGGTGAAAATAAGTCAATATTCCATGAAGTTTTACCAAGGGAAAAATCAAATCCTACAACTTCTGAACACAGCTGGTCGATAGAAAAGCAACAAGGGTTAATTAGCTGCAATAGGGGAAAATAATAATACTCACCAGAGATCTCTGTACTTCAAGGAGCTGTGAGAACAGCATGATGGCACCAGGGCTGGGTGTGATGATAAGGGGCGATCTGGAGAAGAGATGCCGCAATGCAGAAAAAAAAACATCACATTAAGCAAAATAAAATATACATTTGTATTTATTTATATTAATTTACAACATTAATGTTGTTTAAAGAACTTTAAACATACAAATAAAGGCAGCAGGAAAAAAGGGGCAATGCTGAGGGTGGACGAAAAGGGCGCCGCCATAGACTTTAATGCAATTATCGTTAATACGGTGAAGAAAGCAGAAAAAAGGTCGCCGCAAAAAAATTCGTTAATAACATTAGAACATTATAGTTTTTGAGGTAGTTATCGTTTTTGAAGTTTACAATGTTATAGTTTTTGTCATATTATTTTGTTAATAACTACAGATTTTACGTTTTCAAAGGTATTATCGTTAATATTTGTAAAAAGGTGTTTCTGCAGAGGGAGTGGTTAGAGTTAGGTACCACCAGGGGGAGTGGTTAGGGTTAGGCACCACCTAGGCGGCGGTTAGTTTTAGGCAACACCAGGGGCTTGATTCACAAAGCGGTGATAACTCAGTTATCACGCCTAAAAGACTTTAGGCGTGATAACCTTTGCACTAGCAAAGTTATCACCGCTTTGTGCTCTAACTCGCGCGAAGCTCCCGCGCGCAAAGTCCCATAGGGCTTAATGGGCACTTCGCGCGAAGCACGGTGCGCTGCGCGCGCAAAACTTTGCGCGCGGGAGTTCACGCGAATTCCTTCAGATCACGCCTAAACTAAGTTTAGGCGTGATAAAGGGCTTTTCACAGGCGTGCAAAGTGTTTGCACCGCTTTGTGAATCAGGCCCCAGGAGTGGTGGTTAGGGTTAGGCACCACCAGGGGGATGGTTAGGGTTAGGCACCACCGGGGGGTTAGGGTTAGGCATCACCTGGGGGTGGTAAGGGTTAGGCACCACCGGGGGTTGGTTAGTGTTAGGCGCCACTAGGGGAGTGGTTAGTTTTAGGCACCTCCAGGGGAGGATTCTGTGTGAGGGTAGGGTTGGGTTAACCAGTACTGACGAAAAATGCAATGACATTTAACATTAACATTTATTCATTATTATATCTTGTTTATTTTTTTGATATCACTCTTTAACACTCGAAACGCTTTGAAACATTTGTCTTTGAGAGCAGAGGTTTTCAAATTGCAGTTCTTCTGTGGAATCCAGATTTGCGCAGCTCCCGACAAACAGTTTTTGTGGAAACTGAGTTCTGTAGGTGCTCATTCAGCTCTGCAATGATTTTAGGAGCTGTGGTCTTGCGAGCTTCCGATGGTCTCTCTCAGACAACTTCGACTTTCGGCCATAACTGTGCTTTGCTGAGGATGTTTTTCCTTCTCTTTCAAAGGCAGTCATTACTTTTGACTGAGACAGTACCTCTTGAAATGCAAAGCATTCAGGCAGTTTCTGTTACAGTAGCGCCTGCCATACGAGCACCAACAATTTGGCCTCTTTGAAAGTCTGAGAGATGTGCCATTTTTATAAATTATAACCAACTTTGGTTTAAATATCTGTAAAAAAAATATTATTTTAATTAAATATATCAAATAACAAAAATAATTAACAAAAAAAATTAACATATGTCAAGTTTTGATTGATTAAAACATGTTCAAAGATTATGATGCCCAAATGTTAGGTGTTTCCATTATTTTGTCCAACCCCTTTAAATGAATGTATTTGGCTGTGGTGTGTGTATCCTCAGCTAGAAGTGCCCCTTCTGGTTGTTTTTCAGCACCTGGATTCCTCCATCTCTTCTGACAGATCCCGCAACTGGCATGCCACACTGACTCCTCCCACTGAAGTTCCCCCTGCATGTTAGCCCACACAGAGTTATCAGGGGCTGGAAATATCACTTGGGGCATGTACTACCTTCCTGGCCATTCTGTAAATTAACCTACTCCCTTTCAGACAACAGTTTCCTTTTCAAATATGTGTATAATATAAATATGAGGGTCATCTGGAAAGTAAGTCATTTGCAATGAATTACATAGGCCTCGAACCCACTACAAATTGCAAGCGCTATCACCATTGCTAGCGTTATTAATTAGCGTTTTGTAAGCAATTTCATGAATGTTTAGAGTTAGAAAACCGGGCATGCGCAAGAACTGTCATGAGCATCACCGTTCAGGGAGTGTCAGCCCGACACTCGGCCCCGGTGTCGCTGGTCGCGGTTTCTGCGGAGGGACCGGGAGAGGAGCCAGGAGGACGCCGAGGGACCTACGGTGGGCTGGAGAAAGCCCATGGGTAAGTTCCGATTTTGTTTTTTATTACTGCTCGGAGTGCCTTTAAAACACAAATTATGTCATGAGAAAAAAGCTCTAAAACATCTTGTAGTACATACAGTAACTGGATTTGTAATTTTGGAGCTCATTCAAATGGTATAACTGCTTGCAGGAACTTGCCTTTGATTTGTGTTTTGCAATACATGTAGGCCCAAATGCAATTAACTTTTTCTCCTGAGTTATCTCCAAGGAGATAAATTTCATCTTGTCTTTAAATTAACATTTCAGCATTTTGCAATTGAAAAAGTTCCCAAAAGTTGGTGAAAAGGTACTATCAAAATTATTTTGAGTATTGTCTAGCTTGCTGGTGGTTTAAAAGCCATTGTATAACAAGGTGTGAAAATATCACCTAGGAGAAAACTCTGGAGAAAAAGTGAATTGCATATGGGTCGTAGTGTTTTACGGTGATTCAAGTAATAATTTCATATTTGGTGGTATTCCATTATGTGTGGATTTGTTATGAACAGTCTGGCGAATATTCCCTGGGCTTGACCTTTGATATCCTCGGGAGTAAATAGGAAAAACTAATACACAATTGCAGGATATCCAGAAATGAGTAATTAGGATTAGTAATAGATACAAAAATAATCCCATGCTGACAAATAGAGTTTGCATCTATTGAATTATGTGGCCAGATCAATGAAACATTAGCTCAGGCTGACAGCAGATGCAACCACAATGTCATGTGAAATAAGGTAAAGTCCTTTATTCTTTAGTGGCATATGAAAATAATCCCTTTAAAGACTGAGAATGTCATCATGGATTCTCTGAACGTGTATGTATACGTACATAAGATGAAATGAGCTCTACGTCAGAAAAGACACATGTGAAAGCCTATGGTAGTTCAAGTAAAAAAAAATACATTGAAAATGGAGCAGATATTGCTAATATTATACTTTTGGACAGAGAATACATATTACTTCATTATAACCTAATCAAATTAATATCATAGTGTGAAATTTGTGACTGATGTGAACAGCAAAACTATGCATGTGCAGCAGGGCAGCACGGTAGCATAGTGGTTAGCGCTCTCGCCTTGCAAGCGCTGGGTCCCGGTTCGAATCCCAGCCCGGTCAACATCTGCAAGGAGTTTGTATGTTCTCCCCGTGTCTGTGTGGGTTTCCTCCGGGCACTCTGGTTTCCTCCCACATCCTGAAAACATACAGATAAGTTAATTGGCTTCCCCCCAAAAAATTGGCCCTAGACCATACATGCACTACACGATACATACATATGACTATGGTAGGGACTAGATTGTGAGCCCCTCTGAGGGACAGTGAGTGACAAGACAATCTAATCTGTGCAGCGCTGCGTAATATGTCGGCACTATATAAATTCTTAAATAAATAAATAAATAAATATTAGCCAGTCAGGCCTCTTCTTACCATAAAGTGAACCGAGCAACATTTTTAGCACCCAGGGCATCTTAATAGCATATTAAAAATGCATACTAACAATGTGGCTCATTACAAAAAAATTGCCATACTACCTCTTCTTTTACATTTAAATGTTTGTTTTAAGGCAGGGTAATTGTTTATTTTATATGGCACATTTACAAAGGGAGGTGAGTATGAAATCTATCCAACTATCTATACTATTCTTTTTTTCTGTCTAAACCACAGCTGTCTGAATAATCTTGAACATATCTTACATTCATTGTAGAAGAAAATGAAACACAGGCTAATCATGAAGTTAATTAAAGGAAGCCTTAGATACTTATACACATAGAGGGAAGCCTCTGGATGGTCAAGAGGCTTCCTGATCCACCTTGGAACCCACCAACAGGATCCCTCTATATCTATCTAACAAGAGATTTTAGCGATGTTCTCGTGGCCAAGCTCTCCTCCATGTACCAGCACAGCTGTACTGTGCATGCATCATGAGCACGGCTGCACCTGCACAGTAATCAAAAGCCTCTACAGCTTATTGTGCAGGCGTGACTGTACTTGTACATGTGCAGGGCAGCTACGCTCGTACACGGAGCAGAATGCAGCCACAAACTATAAGAGGGTCCCAGCCAGTAACAGTGGGGTCAAAGGGGAAATGAGAAGCTTATGGAACACCCAGATGCTTCCCTCTATGTGGGTAAATATGTAACTTTTTTTGTTTTTAAGAATACACAGAAACATTCCAGTGGTGCACAGAGAGCAAACCTATATAATCTTTTCCTATCAGATTCTATATGACAGCCATGTAGGCCTAAGAATAATAGTAGCAATAATTGGAGTTGTTTCAATTATTTAGATTTCTCAAAAGGTAAAACTGAACTTTTTTTGTGGTGTGACACATCATCGTCTGTATATGTAATCAGTAAGTGTGGCTTTTCCCCACGTACACATTCAAATACAAAAACTATGTACAGTAAAAAGAAATTAAGGAATTAAACATGCATGATTTTCAAATCCGCAGCATGAAAGGATACAATAATACGGTAAAACCATCACTAGCAATCAAAATAAACATCAAATAACATAGATCACTCCAAAATATATGTCACACACACACATACACACACACACACACACACACACAGACACACACACACACACACACACACACACACACACACACACAGCCACACACACACTCACACACGCACACACACAGCCACACACACACACACAGCCACACACACACTCACACACACACACACACACGTAATCATATGTAGGGATTGGCCAGGCATCCAGGACCAGGTACTAGGTGTGGCAGGCCTGACCTGTAGCCACGGTGGAATGAATGTCACAGTAACACCTGTGCTTAAAGGAGTCATCAAGCAAAACCCAACCCTTCCACTCTACTTACCTTGGGCTTCCTCCAGCCCCTTGCAGCTGACATGTCCCACTCCGCAGCTCCGCGCTCAGCTGCCCGCTTGGAGTCCCCTCCAGTGCAGAGGTATACCTCCTCTAGTGCACCTGTGCGATCACCGATGTCAATCAAATCCATGTTGTCTGTGGTGTACTGCGCAGGCGCAGTAGTTCTGCATCTGTGCATTACACTGCGGACAACATGGGCTTGATTGACAGCAGCGCTTGTGCAGTAAAGACGACCTCGAGGTCACCCTCTGCACAGGCGGAACCCCTGGGCCAGCGGCTGAGCGCAGAGCTGTGGTGTGGGACATGTCAGCTGCATGGGGCAGTAGGAAAACCCAGGGAAGTAGAGTTGGGGGGGGAAGGTTGCCTGATGACTCCTTTAAGCAGGACCTGAGTAAGTACCCAAAATAACATAATGAATAAAATTGCTTTTTATTTTTACAATATTTATCTATAAATTATTTAGTCACTGGTTGCCTTTCCTGTTGTAAAATCTTTCTAAGGCTCAACACACACCATACAATCTTGGTTGTTCAATCTTACCACTTTCATGTAGTATGAGAGCTTATCCAATCAATCATTCAAGGTATTTTCAATCTGCTGGCCCTTATACTACATAGGTTTGGTAAATATGTACAACCAAGATTGTATGGTGTGTGTTGAGCATAACCCTGATTTACATTCTGAAATTTATTACAGGTGGCAACATCTTTACTGCTGACAGGTGCATCACCGCAGAATTCATTTTACTATGGTTCCAAAGCCCATAGAAATAATATCTGGTCTACCAGAGTGCGCTGGGGGGGAAATTCTGCATACCTAAACAGAGCAGGGCTACATACAAATACTGTATACAGCAAGATATAGATATTGAAAGGGTTTCTGATGCTGAAACCAGGATAATTAACATAAAAGTGGGTATCCTGAATAATGTTATACATTCTACCATATGTTATTATGGTGCCTCTTTATAGTGTCCACCACATTTTTTGGGCGGAGGTTCAGATGCACATTAACATATTTAGGTTTTACACAAACAGAACTGAAAAACAAGAAAAATAGAATTACATTTCTGTATCAAAATCTCACTGTTCCTAATGAGGCACACATGTTATAATCTATTAACTGATTATAGGCTGATAATGGTGCAAAATTTGAAAGAGAAAAACATCCCAGCTTTGACAATGGACATTTAACAATTAAACTGATAAGTATAGCTGTCACAACAATAACACAGAGACCATTGATGACCTCCTATTTTCCGCGATGCTGCTTCTTTCCGTTTAATGCTTTCTTAATCAGGAACCAGAAAAAAACTGTACACAAGTTAGATGATTCTTATCTGAGCCAGCCATTTGAGGGCATATTGTACGAGAATTTAGCATGTGAACAACAGCCCCTGATGCACTTTTGATGCGTTGGCAATTGAACCACCTAGTGAATTGACTTGGCCAATCGTTAGTCAAGGGCATTGTTCTTCTACTTACCCCAACCCCTCCCTTGTGTGCTCCTCCATCGGCCCTCTTTCCCCTGCATAGCAACAGGATGCATTACAAGTCCAGAGGCTAGCTATGTATCTGTACTGACTCGTCCCCAAACTTTCGCCCAAGGATACTTGTGTAAGCAAATGTTATTTTGTCACATATGCATATACTGCAATTTCTGTGGAGCTTTCAGTAACACCTCTTAGGATAATTATTGTTCTTATTCATGGCAAATGCTGAATCTAGTGAAACTTAATCTTTTCAGTAGGAGACCTTGGGCAAGTCTCCCTAACACTGCTACTGCCTATAGAGCGCGTCCTAGATGCTGCAGCTCTGGCGCTTTGAGTCCGCCAGGAGAAAAGCGCGCTATAAATGTTCTGTGTTTGTTTGTTTGTCCATGGAGTTGTTCCTTTAGGTGAGAAAAACATTCTTCAACAACGCTCCTTCTAATGTTTCTTCAAAAACTAACTATGCATAGAATGAAAGCTGGCCATACATTTTTTAATTATGGCCTAATATACAAAGCTGATTTATTTGCATCCAACTGGAATTTGATTAGACAGTGATCCAATTCCTACCTTACATGGCAAACTCTATTTTGAAAGATTTATGCAGCAATCTATCTAACATAGATTGAACTGCCTGCTCAATGCAGTGCAAACGTATGGGCTATCGATTCCCACCGCTCTTGCCTCGCCTACTCGCACAGAGATTTTTAAACATGTTTGATCAGAGGTTTGATCAGTAAATTGCACAAAATCAATTGAAAGTTAACCTCCCTGGCGTTATTTCTAGATTTAGGGTCTAAAAGCCGTGCAATTTTTTCATAAGCGTTTAGACCCTAATAACAAGAAAAAAAAAAAAAACATGCCAAAGAGAGATCTGCAGCAGCTCCTGCATATAATTCACTCAGGCTCAGGATTACCACTCTAACTGCAGATTTGTGTCCCAAGCCTGACTCGGGATTACCGTAAAGCGGATCCGAGATGAAAAACGAACTATAACAAGTAACTTGTCTATATATCTTACCTGAAGTTTAGATAGTTTACACAGCAAATCTGGCTGCATACAGCTTCAAAAGTTTATGATTAATTATTCCTGTGATACAATGAAGGCAGCCATGTTCTGTTTGTCACAGGCTGAGGGCTGGAGATGCTATCAGCTTGCCTGTGTGTAAATTCAGCCCCCTCTCATCCTCCCTCCTCCCCTCTGCCTTTTGAAATCAATGGCTAGTAACCTCTTCCTCCTCCTGCCCAGACTGAGCTCCCAAAAGCCCTTGCTACAGTGCCAAGGCACAAAAGGAGCTGTGGGCGAGGCTTGTTTAGTTTATAGGGAATTAGAGTATTACAACAAAACAAAAAAAGTATTTAGCTTGAGGAATGCCCTATAAACTATATGAAAGGAACATAATTATGCAATGAGTAAAACTTTATCTCGGATCCACTTTAAAGGGGAACTATTCTGAAAATAACATAATGAATAAAATTATTTTCTAAAGTATTTAGTCATTGTTTGCCCATTGTAAGATGTTTCCTCACCTTAATTTTCATTCTGAAATGTATTATAGGTGGTTACTTTGGTCCTGTCAGGTGGTCTCTGCAAGATGCGTTTTTACTGAGAGCTCTAAAGCCAGTAGAAAATTTGAGAATTCCGCTAATCTATTTAGCCTAGGCTAAGCATTACTGGAAGGGCGGGGCTAAATACCAATATACTGCGATATATAGATATAGGAAGTGTTTCTGATGCTGAAACCAGGAAAATTACTGTACAAGTGGGTATCCTGAATAATTTACTGCATTCTACTATAGGAAGCTAAAGTGCCTCTAATTGATTGAATATGTTAAAGCAATAAATTATTGGCAGATTCAATCAAAGTGATCAAATCGGTCAGGAATTAAATAATTGAAATCGATGCGTGTATGGCCAGCTGAAGACAGTAGAATCGTTAGATACATGGTTCTGGAGATGTTCACTGTTAAATAGCCATGTATACAATTTTTTTTTTACTCTCAAGGGAATCGAGATCTAAGATTACCGAAGGAGTGTAGACAGCAAACATGGTTCAAAAAGACAAACATATCAGTTACTGTGCCAGAGAAGCACCCCCTCCTCAATTAGAGATACACTGCTCACCCTATTCATTTCAAAGCCGACCACTCACATAGAGAAGAGGCCCCAACAAAAGCAAGCTACAGTCAACTTGCAAATGAAAAGACATCCACTGAATTAAGACAGCTTGCACTGTTTAGCTGAAACAAATAAGGGAAGATGAGATAACACAGCAATACATATCAGCCTGGAACATCCATTCGCTTTAATGCTACAGACCCACGGAACATTATTATATGATATTATGTGTATATATTTTACTTTTTCTTATAAATTGTTACAATTGCAACGCAATAAAAAAGTACATTTAGACTATCGAGGTAAGTAAGATGGACAGATCATGATCTAACCATTGGTATACAAGTGAAAAGACTACTTTTAAACATGACAATTAAACTGAGCCAAGTGGACACATTCCTTTGTATCAGGGGTGTCCATACGTTTTAGACCAAGGGCCATATCGCCATTATTGAGAATGCTAGGGGGCCAAACTAAAAAAATGAAACACAATTTTTGCCGATTGCCATTAGGTACACTATGCCAGGCTGTGACATTTTGTCAAATAAAACATTCACACGGCTAATCATTGGCTTTTACTGCTACTGTCATAGTGGCGGCTGTTTATCAGTAGAGATGGCCCGAACGGTTCGCCAGCGAACGGTTCCCGGCGAACTTCCCCGGTTCGCGATCACAGAGACCCACAAACTTTTCTGGAAGTTTGGTTCGCCCCCATAGTGCATCATGAGGGTCAACCCTCTACATCATAGTCAGCAGGCACATTGTAGCCAATTAGGCTACACTCCCTCCTGGAGCCCCACCCCCCCTTATAAAAGGCAGGCAGCGTCGGGCTTTGGACTCACTCGTGTGCCTGCAGCAATTAGTGAAGGGATAGCTGCTGCAGACTCTCATAGGGAAAGCTTAGTTAAGCTCTTGTAGGCTTGTTAGCTTGCTCCTTGCTGATTCTTATTGCTAAAAAAGCACCGCACAATAGCTCTTTTGAGAGCTAATCTTAGTCTTGTGATCTATTTTTTTTTCTGTGTGTCCCACTGACACTTGTGTTGCATAGACAACCTTTCTAATTCCTACTGTGTGTGCCACTGCCAGGCCCAGCACATTCAGTGACTACTACCTGTGTGTGTGACAGGTGCACATTGTAATACCCACTGCATATACCTACCTGTTGTTCACTGTGCACCCACCCACCTACGTGAGTGCACGCAGTGTCACTGTGCCTGTCCGGTACCTGTCTGTGTGTGACAGGTGTGCATTGTAATACCCACTGCATATACCTACCTGTTGTTCACTGTGCACCCACCCACCTATGTGAGTGCACGCAGTGTCACTGTGCCTGTCCGGTACCTGTCTGTGTGTGACAGGTGCACATTGTAATACCCATCACTGCATATACCTACCAACCTGTTGTTCACAGTGCACCTACCTACCGACGTGAGTGCACGCAGTGTCACTGTGCCTGTCTGGTACCTGTCTGTGTGTGACAGGTGCACATTGGAATACCCATCACTGCATATACCTACTACTACCTGTTGTTCACTTCAATGCACTCACCCACCTATGTGAGCGCACGCAGTGTCACTGTGCCTGTCTGTGTGTGATAGATGCACATTTGTAATACCAGTCATTGCATAATTGTTCACAGTACCTGTGTGACCGCACGCTGTGTAATATACCACTCCGAGCATACCTGTTAACTGCACCTGTGTGACAGCTGCACATTGTATTAAATCTTCTTAAAAGAGTTTGGTGACTATATAGGGAGTATATGAACTGATGGGTGAATAATAATGTATTTGCAATAAGGGTTTGAACCAGGGGATAAGATGAAGCGCTGGATAACCTCTATTGATATGGAACCAGGTTTTTTTTATATATATATGTATAGCTTTTCATGGTAATATTTTATATGTATGTTTTATTTTGTTTTAATTTATTTTATGTACGCTCCATGGCGGTGATATAGAGCCAGCACGCTCTGGTGGTAACCTAGCGACAATAGAGGGCGTAGCCGCGGGTGGAGCTAGGGCGGGGAGAGCGCCATGCAGCCTTAAGATCCTTGCGTCGATGTCGCCCTTCATTCCCTGAATGAGTCACGGAGCGTGATGAAACACGTAGGGCGGAGTCGGAGGAGCGCATTGATGTAATCCAGGAAGCAGGACGAGCAGTAGGAGCGAGTGGCTCTATATCATCCGCGGTGGAGTCGGAACTTGTGTCCATGAAACTGTAAGCCTGCGACATGCTTTTAGTCCAATAAACGGGTTTGTCTTTATCATTAGAGATGGGCCGAACCTCCGATTTTAGGTTCGCGAACCGGGTTCGCGAACTTTCGCGTAACGTTGGGTTCGCGTTAAAGTTCGCGAACCGCAATAGACTTCAATGGGGATGCGAACTTTGAAAAAAAAAAATTATGCTGGCCACAAAACTGATGGAAAAGATGTTTCAAGGGGTCTAACACCTGGAGGGGGGCATGGCGGAGTGGGATACATGCCAAAAGTCCCGGGGAAAAATCTGGATTTGACGAAAGCAGCGTTTTAAGGGCAGAAATCACATTGAATGCTAAATGACAGGCCTAAAGTGCTTTAAAACATCTTGCATGTGTATACATCAATCAGGTAGTGTAATTAAGGTACTGCTTCACACTGACACACCAAACTCACCGTGTAACGCACCGCAAACAGCTGTTTGTGTAGTGATGGCCGTACTGGACTGGTGCGCACCATGGCGAGAGTGCAGGTTTTGGTGGCTTTACAGCCCATATGGTCGCCTGGCTGATGTAGCTGAATGACAAAACAGTGACTGTCCAGCTGATCAAATTTGGTCTGACCACAATCATTGTGATACGCAAGCCCCTTCACCACGGCAAGGTAATGATCACGAAGGGGAATGGGCGCATGTACATGCCTTTTCTTTTGTTGTTGCAGCTGCCCGCAGTGCAGCCAGAAAAATTAGGCAGTCATGTACACGCACCAGAAAAATTATCGGCCTAAAAAATTCAGCAATCCGCCTGGAGTCCTGGACCCTGTTGGTGGTGGCGGAGAAGGTAGTCAAGCGCCTGCAGGCAGACATGCTGTGTGGAGGGACTGGGAGCGACTTAGTCTTCTTGGGGCAGCCCAGGCAGCCAGTCACACGGCGTGCAGGCAGAGATGCTGTGTGTGCAGAGAATGACTTAGTCTTGGGGCGGGCAGCAGCCCTCCGGGATCCATGCCTCATTCATTTTGATAAAGGTGAGGTACTTAACACTTTTGTGATTTAGGCGACTTCTCTTCTCTGTGACAATGCATCCAGCTGCGCTGAAGGTCCTTTCTGACAGGACGCTTGCGGCAGGGCAGGAGAGAAGTTGGATGGCAAATTGGGACAGCTCTGGCCACAGGTCAAGCCTGCGCACCCAGTAGTTCAAGGGTTCCTCATCGCTGTTCACAGCAGTGTCTACATCCACACTTAAGGCCAGGTAGTCGGCTACCTGCCGTTCCAGGCGTTGGTGGAGGGTGGATCCGGAAGGGCTACGGCGAGGCGTTGGACTAAAGAACGTCCGCATGTCCGACATCACCATGAGATCGCTGGAGCGTCCTGTCTTTGACTGCGTGGACACGGGAGGAGGATTAGTGGCAGTGGTACCTTGCTGGCGTTGTGCTGTCACATCACCCTTAAAGGCATTGTAAAGCATAGTTGACAGCTGGTTCTGCATGTGCTGCATCCTTTCCACCTTCCGGTGAGTTGGTAACAGGTCCGCCACTTTGTGCCTGTACCGAGGGTCTAGTAGTGTGGCCACCCAGTACAGCTCATTCCCCTTGAGGTTTTTTATACGGGGGTCCCTCAACAGGCAGGACAGCATAAAAGACGACATCTGCACAAAGTCGGATCCAGTACCCTCCATCTCCTCTTGCTCTTCCTCAGTGACGTCACGTAAGTCAACCTCCTCCCCCCAGCCGCGAACAAAACCACGGGAAGGTTGAGCAGCACAAGCCCCCTGCGACGCCTGCTGCGGGTGTTCTCCTGCCACCGTCCCCTCCTCCTCCTCCTCCCCCAAAGAAACACCTTGCTCATCATCCTCTGAGTCTGACTCGTCTTCTGCACACGACTTCTCTTCTTCCTCCTCCCCCCCCCTCTGTGCTGCCGCAGGTGTTGAGGAAACAGCTGGGTCTGATGAAAATTGGTCCCATGCCTGTTCCTGCCGTAACGGTTCCTGGTCACGCTCATTCACAGCTTCATCCGCCACTCTACGCACAGCACGCTCCAAGAAGTAAGCGTAGGGAATTAAGTCGCTGATGGTGCCCTCACTGCGGCTCACCAGGTTGGTCACGTCCTCAAATGGCCGCATGAGCCTGCATGCATTTTTCATCAGTGTCCAGTTGTCGGGCCAGAACATCCCCATCTTCCCAGACTGTTTCATTCTACTGTAATTGTAGAGGTAGTGGGTGACGGCTTTCTTCTGTTCTAGCAGGCGGGAGAACATGAGCAGGGTCGAATTCCAGCGAGTCGGGCTATCGCAAATGAGGCGTCTCACCGGCATGTTGTTTTTCCGCTGAATTTCTGCAAATCGTGCCATGGCTGTGTAAGACCGCCTCAAATGCCCACAGAACTTCCTGGCCTGCTTCAGGACATCCGCTAAGCCAGGGTACTTTGCCACAAATCTTTGAACAACTAGATTCATGACATGTGCCATGCAGGGTATGTGTGTCAGCTTCCCCATATGCAAAGCGGCAAGCAGATTGCTGCCGTTGTCGCACACCACGTTGCCTATCTCCAGGTGGTGCGGGGTCAGCCACTCATCCACCTGTTTCTTAAGAGCAGCCAGGAGCGCTGCTCCAGTGTGACTCTCCGCTTTGAGACAAGACATGTCTAAGATGGCGTGACAGTGTCGTACCTGGCATGCAGCATAGGCCCTGCGGAGCTGGGGCTGTGTAGCTGGAGAGGAGAACTGCCACTCAGCCAAGGAGGAGGAGTACAGCGAAGAGCATGTAGCAGGAGGAGAGGAGGTGGCAGGAGGCCTGCCTGCAAGTAGTGGAGGTGTCACAATTTGGTCCGCTGCGCCCTGCTTGCCATCGTTCACCACCAGGTTCACCCAATGGGCTGTGTACGTAATGTAGCGGCCCTGCCCGTGCTTGGCAGACCAGGCATCCGTGGTCAGGTGTACCCTTGACCCAACGCTCTTCGCAAGAGATGACACCACTTGCCTCTCAACTTCACGGTGCAGTTGGGGTATGGCCTTTCTCGAAAAATAAGTGCGGCCTGGCATCTTCCACTGCGGTGTTCCGATGGCCACAAATTTACGGAAGGCCTCAAAGTCCACCAGCTGGTATGGTAACAGCTGCCGAGCTAACAGTTCCAGCTGTCAGACGCCGGGCAAGGGGGTGACTGGCCGAAATTGGGTTCTTCCGCTCAAACATTTCCTTCACGGACACCTGACTGCTGCTGTGGGTAGAGGAGCAGGAACCGCTCAAGGGCAGAGGCGGAGTGGAGGAGGGTGCCTGTGAAGGTGCAAGGGAGAAAGCGGCAGAAGCAGATGATGCACCTGAAGGAGGAAGAGGAGAAGGAGGGTGACTTTTCTTTTGTGTGCTGCTGCTGCTTTTGCTCAGGTGGCCATCCCATTGCTGTTTGTGCCTTTTCTCCAGGTGCCTTCGTAAGGCACTTGTCCCTACGTGAGTGTTGGCCTTTCCACGGCTCAATTTTTGTTGGCAGAGCGAACAGATGGCTTTGGTCCGATCTGAGGCACACACATTAAAAAATTTCCACACCGCTGAGCCACCCTGGGATGTGGGCACTATGGGGACCTCAGCAGCTGATGCTGAAGGGCAAGTTGGCTGGCTGTACATAGGTGGCGATACATGGTGCCGGACTCTGCCACCAGCTGTTTCTGACGAAGAGCTGCCCCAGCTTCTTTCAGCAACTTCTCTCCTCCTACTACTCTCTGACTCCCCCTCTGAACTGTTCATCTCCTCTATTGGGAACATACAGAGGATCCCTATCATCGTCAGCATCGTAATCATCCTGCCCAGCTTCGCTTGCCTCAGAAAAATCCAAACATGCACCATCAGTAGGTCCTTCATCCTCCTTACACGTTACATCCATAGTGTTGCCGCGTAACGCAGACATATGAGCTGGTGAAAAATCATCTGGCTGTAACAACAATGGCTGTGCATCAGTGATTTCACCACTAAATAATTCTTGCGAAGTGTCAAATGCAGCGGAAGTGGTGCTAGTAGTAGCGCTGGTGGCTGAGCAAGATGAGGTGTTCTGTTTCTCTAAATACTCAACCACGTCCTGACAATCTTGGGAGGTGATGGGACGTGCCTTCTTCCGAGCACTGTACTGTGGGCCAGGTCCACACGAAATTACATTTACACGACCTCGCGCAGACCTGCCGGGTGGCCTTCCTCTGGCTCTGGCACTACCTCTTCCTCTACCTGTTTTGTCCATATCGGGTATGCACGGAGTGGTATATCACACTGCGTGCACTCACGTAGGTAGGTGGGTTCACTTAACTGCACAGGTATGCGCACTGATGCGGTGGGTTCACTGAACACAACAGGTATGCAGTGGCGGGTTCACTGAACACAACAGGTATGCAGTGGCGGGTTCACTGAACAGTACAGGTATACAGTGGCGGGTTCACTGAACACAACAGGTATGCAGTGGCGGTTTCACTGAACACAACAGGTATGCAATGGCGGGTTCACTGAACAGGTATGCAGTGGCGGGTTCACTGAACAGTACAGGTATACAGTGGCGGGTTCACTGAACACAACAGGTATGCAGTGGCGGGTTCACTGAACAGGTATACAGTGGCGGGTTCACTGAACAGAACAGGTATACAGTGGTGGGTTCACAGAACAGGTATGCAGTGGCAGGTTCACTGAACACAACAGGTATGCAGTGGTGGGTTCACTGAACAGGTATACAGTGGCGGGTTCACTGAACAGAACAGGTATACAGTGGCGGGTTCACAGAACAGGTATGCAGTGGCAGGTTCACTGAACACAACAGGTATGCAGTGGTGGGTTCACTGAACAGGTATACAGTGGCGGGTTCACTGAACAGAACAGGTATACAGTGGCGGGTTCACAGAACAGGTATGCAGTGGCAGGTTCACTGAACACAACAGGTATGCAGTGGCGGGTTCACTAAACAGGTATACAGTGGCGGGTCCACTGAACAGAACAGGTATGCAGTGGAGGGTTCACTGAACACAACAGGTATGCAGTGGTGGGTTCACTGAACAGGTATGCAGTGGTGAGTTCACAGAACAGGTATGCAGTGGTGGGTTCACAGAACAGGTATGCAGTGGTGGGTTCACAGCACAGGTATGCAGTGGTGGGTTCACAGAACAGGTATGCAGTGGTGGGTTCACAGCACAGGTATGCAGTGGCAGGTTCACTGAACAGGTATGCAGTGATGGGTTCACAGCACAGGTATGCAGTGGTGGGTTCACAGAACAGGTATGCAGTGGTGGGTTCACAGCACAGGTATGCAGTGGCAGGTTCACTGAACAGGTATGCAGTGATGGGTTCACAGAACAGGTATGCAGTGGCAGGTTCACTGAACAGGGATGCAGTGGTGGGTTCACAGTACAGGTATGCAGTGGTGGGTTCACAGAACCGGTATGCAGCCAGCCAGGAACAAGTTAAGCCTAACTAATCTTTCCCTGAGAGACAGTCTGCAGCAGCTCGCCCTACTCTCACTAACGCAGGCAGCACACGAGTGACCGTAATGGCCGCCGCTGCCTGCCTTATATAAGGGGGGGTGGGGCTCCAGGGGCTAGTGTAGCCTAATTGGCTACACTGGGCCTGCTGACTGTGATGTAGAGGGTCAAAGTTGACCCTCAAGGTGCATTATGGGGCGAACCGAACTTCCGCAAAGGTTCGCCAGCGGGACGCGAACGCGAACCACCGAAGTTCGCGTGCAACCGTTCGCCGGCGAACCGTTCGGCCCATTTCTATTTATCATCTGCTGTAATCTCCTTGGCTGGCAAGGCGGTGTGATGTGATATGCAATAGAGCGGGCACAGAGGGGGGACCTGTTATATTCCCTTTATAGGGTGGTGGCACTACCCCCAGGTGTGCGTCACGACTCACGAGGTGATAGCTATAGCCTGTTACAAGCAGTCCTGGACACTATATGCTTTCTATGATTCTACAAGGTTTAAAGTATGCGCAGTGATTGAATTCAAGTAATGCACATTGTATTGTAATACCAGTCACTGCATATCTTTCACTGTATCTGTGACTGCACATTGTATTATACCTGGCAGTCAGTGCATACCTTTCACTTGAATGGATGGCAGACTTGCCCTCCATAACAGATTCTCATTACAGGTAGTAAAGTCTATCAGTGTCATATACAGCAGGGCCTCGAAAGTCCTCCTATATTGTTATTTTTGTTATTTTCACAGAAATATAAGCCCAAACACTCACTGTCTAGTCCAATCCACTGACAGTCCTACTCAATGAGAGGTAATCATCTCTGGGGACTAGGATCATCGATCCAGGGGCAATCTATTCACAAGCAAAAGAAAAAGTAGTCCCCTCCTATCTATAATAAAGATAATGCTCAAACCACAATAGTGTCACATATCAATTCATTTATTTAAACAACATCATTGTTAAAAACACATTAAAAACACACTCAGGATCCCCTGACCTCTTGCCATCCATAAATTCCTTAGTATTATAATACAGTATGTTCAAAAGTCCACTCAGCAAGGGTTGTTCCCAGCGCTGTCAGCACACCGAAACAAAGAAGTTTTCAATAAAAAAGTATTAGGCTCCTCAATAAAAAATATCTTTCTTTATCTATCTGTCTTTTGTCTCGTTTCAGAGCCTGATTCATTGGCTTGTTGCCAGTATGGCGTATAATTTTATGGATTCATTGGAACAAAATTGGAATGAAAAATTAAATGAAGTGTTTCAGAGAGAGGAGGAAATAAGGAGTGAGATACTACCTGAGTATTTTACAAGCTTATGTGGCCAAATTAAAGACACACACATACACTATGTCAAAGTGTGGTGGAATATTAATAGCTTAGAACGCTATGATAAAGAGGGTATCTACCCAAGAGGCATCAGAGTACAAGTATTCCCCTCGTGGCAACTGGAGGATAGACATAGGCAAATTTGGGAAAATGGACTTAATAGATGTGCAAAGATCATAGTACAAATGTTAATCAATTTAGATAGGGAACTCCTAACAAAACTAAAACTGAAGAGTTTGGATTTATTACAACAAATGTCCAAGTATGACCAAAAAACATTGGTAGAACCGTTTCTGGAGCGCCTTAAGAACGACATCAAACACATAGAAACAGATGTGATTGAAATTAAAAAGAAAAAGCTCATAAGGGACAGACGTGATTACGCAGAGTCCAAAGCATATATATGGAGACATAAAAATAACAGAAGGGGCCAAAACTTCCCAAGGCCTCCCTATAAACCAAAAAGAAAACCAAAGAAACCGGTTCAAAATCCACAGGGACCGTCTGGACAAGGAGGAGCGGGAAGGTTACCTAGGGACTATATCTCTGACTCCAGTGATTTCAATGAATCAGATTTTGAGAGCAGTGCATTGAATCATTTGGGGAGACTGGAAGAGTTGAGACAAATAGGAAAGAAGCATAAGAGCAACGGCAGCAACTCTGGACAACCTAATGACCAGGTATTGTCAATTATAAATTCAAATAAATAGTAGGGAGTTAAAAAATGTGACAGATGACAGGTTTTGGGCCAGTCCATCGTTTTAAGCGGGATTCTCAGGGCTTTCTTTGTTTTCAACAGCATTTCCTGAACAACAGTTGCAAAATCTAACTGACATAATAGTGTGCAAGTGATTAGGGAGGCCGGCTGGTATCTTGCTATTTTGGCAGTTAAACTGCTGTTCAGGAAATGCTGTTGAAAACAAAGAAAGCCCTGAGAATCCCCCGTAAAAAGATGGACTGGCCCAAAACCTGTCATCTGTCACATTTTTTAACTGCCTACTTTTTTCGCGAAAGAACCCCTTTAAAAAAAATAGATGTAAGCTTTATCAATGGTAGAGAAAGAACCATCGAAAGTTGATAAGGCAGTCAGACATTACCTGATATCACTGAGGAAGAGCAATCTCGCCATGGTGCGCACCAGTCCAGCACGGCCGTCACAACACAAACAGCAGTTTGCGGTGCGTTACACAGTGAGTTTGGTGTGTCAGTGTGAAGCAGTACTCTAATTACACTCCCTGATTGATGTATACACATGCAAGATGTTTTAAAGCACTTTAGGCCTGCAATTTAGCATTCAATGTGATTTCTGCCCTTAAAACGCTGCTTTGCGTCAAATCCAGATTTTTCCCCAGGGCTTTTAGCGTTTATCTCACTCCGCCATGCCCCCCTCCAGGTGTTAGACCCCTTGAAACATCTTTTACATCACTTTTCTGGCCAGCATAAGTGTTTCTAGTTTTCAAAGTTCACCTCCCCATTGAAGTCTATTGCGGTTCGCGAAAGTTCACGCGAACCGAACTTTTGCAGAAGTTCGCGAACCAAAAATTGGAGGTTCGGGCCATCTCTATTTATCAGTCGCTGCTACAGTGGTGGCTGATAACCTAGAAGCAAACAAAGAGGGAGGCAGAGCAGTGACACAAAGTGGTCCCTGCGGGCCACATGGGATTAACAACTGTAGAGAGCTTTGGAGAAAACCAGGAAAGGCTCTGCGGCCTGCATTTGGACCCGGCTGACTATGAACATGCCTGCTATATATATAGAGAGAAGATGATAGAAGGAGATGCACAAGACTTCCCATTTTGTGGGCACAATCAGCTGAGAAAATCCAAACCCGCCTCAGACATTTCAGGTTCTACAGTCATATAATGGATGCTCATTCCATTGGTGAACAGTCAGATAAGTTGGTAATTTCAGGACAATCTCAAAAGTATATAAACTATTTTACAGTAAATAAAGGGCTACATCCTATGCATCGCAAGTTATTGTAGATCAGGGGGTTTTAATATCCTGTAGTCCATGAACCGCATACATTTAAAATCGGTGCCGGTAGACTTGGGCGCAGGACACAGCCGGTATATGGCTGATCCTGCTTCTGCACAAGTCTGTGCCGTGTTAATAACTATTCCCCCTCCAGGCCACCATGGATAGTGGGGAATGATATAATTCGGCTTCCAGCTATTGCTGGAGGCCGAATTATTGTGTTTTAAAAGCAACTTCGGCTCTGTCTTCTGACTCACTGAGCGCGCTATAAATGTAATTCCTATGATAGTCTATGGTGGCGCCATCTGCGCCCAAATCTACCTGCGCTGAGAAGAACTGCTCTGCATGAGCACACATTTAAAATCGGCGCCGGTAGACTTGGGGACAGGACACAGCCGGTATATGGCTGATCCTGCTTCTGCACAAGTCCGGGCCGTGTTAATTACTATTCCCCCTCCAGGCCGCCATGGATAGTGGGGAATGATATAATTCGACTTCCAGCTATTGCACTTTAAATTTTAACTATCCTCAGGAACTCTGTTGTAAAGAAAATGTAATGGTAAGGTCCCCTCGAAAATTTCTGCACATGCTTGTTAATCACACAGTTGAAGCACTTTGAGGAAAATAAATAGGTTCCAGCCTTTCTGTGAGTCTCTGAAAAGTTGACATCTGTTTTGTCCCTCTAGTTATCACACTTCTGGCAGAACAACAGAGACTGTGATAACCCTAAAGTTGTTAGGAATAATGCATTGCCTTCTCCTGCCTGCTGGTGGCAGCTTTTACTTGGAGAACTTTGGACTTTCACTGTGCCACCAGCAGAGGGCTTTGTGGACATTTAGCAGCCTTGAAGTTCCACCTTCCACCAGCAGGTGGCCGTGTGCTGCCTGTACTAAGGAACTGCAGTTCTGTGTCTGCCCTGCAGAGGCCTCTATGGGACTTTGGTTAATTACCACCAGCTGCATCCTGCTTCTATTTAAGACTGCCTCTTCCTCCAAGCGATTGCCAGAACGTCTATGTCTGTAGGTCTGAGTTCCTGGTCACTCCTGTATCTGAGTCCTGTAACCTATTCCTTGTAACCTGTTCCTTGATCTGATTTCCTGTTGCTGAACCTTGCTAGTCCTGACTTTGCCTCTGCTCATTCCTTTGTACCTCGATATATCTGAATTACCGCTGCTGACCCTGATATGTGTTTTGACCTGTCTTTGCCTGCTCCTTTTGATACCGCATTATTGTATATAATTGCTTGTACATATATATCTCGTGCACACCGTTTGTAAATAGATAGTTAGATAGTTAGGTGTTATATATATTTTGTCACTGCTTCCCGGGTTATTTGTGTATATATTGTGTGCTGTGTATATGTGGTATGATATTTGCATTCACGCTTGCATGTATGCTTGCATTATTGCATTTGCAATAAAACATTATTTTTGCACCTTAATTCCTGGTTCCAGTGTCTGTATACTGCAAACTGTGGTCAAACCCTGTTTCTCCGTTCAGGGCCGTGACAGTACGTTCTGGCCATATATACACTGACCACTGCAGCTATACTGCACACTGATACCTGGCTGTTATGTCCAAATATGGATCTGCAACAAATTGATTATTATGCATTGCTTGCTGATGAGGATGAAGCTGAGTGTCGTGCAGATTTTGCTGATTTCTCTAAAGCTGAATTGCAGCAGTTGATTAGCCAGACATATAGTTATGTCAAATTAGGAATAATTCGTACACAAGATATTGAAAATTTAGCCAGGATCTGGAATGATCTCGCATACCCCAAAATGACAAATGTTTGCATGCAACCTGATTCTGACCAAGGTGTAGTCAGTGATTATGATCCACCGTTTGACAATTATGCCATAGAAGCTCTGATTAACTTGTTTGAGGATGACAGGGAATATTTTCTTGATCATTACTCAAACAAAGGTAAACAGACCGTGCAGGCTTGTATAGATTCCCTCCAGTGCCTGATCACTCAGGGAATATGCAAGTATAGGAAAGCTTCCCTTCTGCTAAATGCATGGCAGAGAATTATCTCTGCAGGTTCCACAGCTCCTGCCTTACCTGTTATAAGTCCTGTCCAGGTTGATTTTACTTCTGAACAAGTTAACATGTACTATAGTTATTTGAAGAGAGACAGAAAAGCATTTTTTGACTTTTACATTAAGCAAAGCTTTGCATTTGTTTCTGGATGTAAATGTGCGGTTGAGAGTCTATTGTCTGACAGAAAATGTAAGCCTGAGTCAGCCCATGCTTTAATCAATGCATATTCAGAAATCTTGTCATTATGCACACCTCCTGTTAACCCTCTGAATGCCACTCACTCCCAGCCCACTGCAGTTAAACAGCTGCAAAGTCAGTCTCCCAGCAAAGAAGAATTTAATTTTATTTTTGACTCTGAACTGATTGATGATTTGTTTGATTTTCTGAGAAAGGATAGAGAAGGATTTATTAAGTACTACTGTGACAAAAGTGAAGGTTTTGTGTCTGCCTGTATACGTGCAACTGAGACATTGATTGCGCATAGGCTTTGCAAGTATGAATCCGCTTCTGCCTTAATTGCTGCCTATTTAGAAGTCCTGCCAGTAAGAAATTCTTCAGTTAACCCTCCGAATGTCTGTCACATTCAGGATCCTCAGCCCACAGCTACTAAACAGCTTAAATGCCAATCGCCCATTACAAAACAATTTGATTTCATTTTTAACTCTGATCAGATTGATCACTTATATGGTTATTTAAAGAGAGACAAACAAGGGTTTTATGAATCTTACTTTGAGAAGGGGGAATTGTATGTGTCTGCCTGTGTTCGTGCAACTGAGTCATTGATGCTGCATAAGCTCTGTAAGCGTGAATTTGCTTCTATGTTGATTACTGCCTGGCGTGAAATCCTTTCTTCCTGTTTCCACTCTCCTCCTTCTGCTCATTCTCCATGTATCTCTTCTTGTGTCCAGAACTCAGAACCTGCAATAGTTAAAAAACCTGTAAAATCAGCAACATTACAAACCGCTATCAGATCCACACCTTGGTCCTGGCAGTATCCAGTTATATCAAGAGAACCTGCTGTTCCAGTTTCCAGAGTGGTCACCAAAACCAGACGCAAATACTTTCCTACAGCTTCCATTACTCCAGTCATCTCACCTTCCGTGCAGCCTCCAGTCATCTCGCCTCCTGTGCAGCCTCCAGTCATCTCGCCTCCTGTGCAGCCTCCAGTCATCTCGCCTCCTGTGCAGCCTCCAGTCATCTCGCCTCCTGTGCAGCCTCCAGTCATCTCGCCTCCTGTGCAGCCTCCAGTCATCTCGCCTCCTGTGCAGCCTCCAGTCATCTCGCCTCCTGTGCAGCCTCCAGTCATCTCGCCTCCTGTGCAGCCTCCAGTCATCTCGCCTCCTGTGCAGCCTCCAGTCATCTCGCCTCCTGTGCAGCCTCCAGTCATCTCGCCTCCTGTGCAGCCTCCAGTCATCTCGCCTCCTGTGCAGCCTCCAGTCATCTCTCCTCCTGTGCAGCCTCCAGTCATCTCGCCTCCTGTGCAGCCTCCATCCAACTCCTGTTTGGTGCAGCCTCCAGTTAATGTTCCTGTGACACTTGTTATACAGACTCTTGCCTTCCTCTCACAACTCTTGCAGACTTTGTATGCTCCAGAATCCAGTCCCGCCGTTGGTTTGTCTACAAAGCCTTGCCTCCAGCCTGCAGAGACTTTGCCTCTGTCTCCAGAGCCTTGTGCTCAGTCTGCAAAAACTCATTTCCAACCTACAGAGACTTCAAAACAACTTGCAGAATCCTGCTCACAGTCTGCAGAGCTTGCAGAATCCTGCTCACAGTCTGCAGAACTTTGCATCCAGTCTGCAGATCCCTGTTCCCAGTCTGCAGAATATTGCTTCCAGCCTGCAGAGACTCTGTCTTCATCTGCAGAGCCTTGCCTCCAGTCTGCAGAGACTTCAAATCAACCTGCAGAATCCTGCTCGCAGTCTGCAGAGCTTTGCATCCAGTCTGCAGAACCTTGTTCCCAGTCTGCAGAATATTGCCTCCAGCCTGCAGGGACTTTGCCTCAGTCTGCAGAAACTCACTTCCAGCCTGCAGAGACTCTGATCCAATTTGCAAAAGTTTGCATCCAGTCTGCAGAAACCTGCACCCAGCCTGCAGAATGTAGTCCTAAGTCTGCAGAATCACGCTCTCTGCTGGTAGAGACTTTGCCTCAAGATACAGAAACCTGCATACAGCCTACAGAACCTAGTATCTTGCCCACACCGTTTCAGTTCCAGCTCGCACAGGCCCAGTCCGCACAGTCTCAGTGCCAGCTCACACAAACTGTATCAGGGTCTCAGCCAAAGGTCCAGTCAAGTGCTCAGCCAACGGTTCAGCCATGCGCTCAGCCAACGGCCCAGCCAAATGCTAAGCCAAAGGTCCAGATCCATGAAGTTATACAGTCTGTTGCCCTGCCTGAAACTACTGAGCCTGTTGCCCTGTCTGAAGCTTCCCGACCTGTTAACCTGTCTGAAGTTTTCCTGCCTTCTGTTTCACCTGATGTTATGCCATCTGCTGCCCAGCCTCCACAGATTTCTGCTGCTGCCCAGCCTCCACAGACTTCTGCTGCTGCCCAGCCTCCACAGATTTCTGCTGCTGCCCAGCCTCCACAGATTTCTGCTGCTGCCCAGCCTCCACAGATTTCTGCTGCTGCCCAGCCTCCACAGACTTCTGCTGCTGCCCAGCCTCCACAGACTTCTGCTGCTGCCCAGCCTCCACAGACTTCTGCTGCTGCCGAGCCTCCACAGACTTCTGCTGCTGCCCAGCCTCCACAGACTTCTGCTGCTGCCCAGCCTCCACAGACTTCTGCTGCTGCCCAGCCTCCACAGACTTCTGCTGCTGCCCAGCCTCCACAGACTTCTGCTGCTGCCCAGCCTCCACAGACTTCTGCTGCTGCCCAGCCTCCACAGATTTCTGCTGCTGCCCAGCCTCCACAGATTTCTGCTGCTGCCCAGCCTCCACAGACTTCTGCTCCTGCTCAGCCTGATGCTCCTGTCCTGCCTGATATCTGCCAGTCTCCTGCCAAGCCTGTTGGTACCTGCCAGTTTTCCGTCCGGCCTCCTGCTCAGCCTGGTGATCCTGTCCAGCTTCCTGCTCAGCCGGGTGATCCTGTCCAGCTTCCTGCTCAGCCGGGTGATCCTGTCCAGTTTCTTGCTCAGTCTGATGATCCTCTCCAGTCTCCTGTCAAGCCTGGTGATGCATGCCAGTCTCCTGCCAAGCCTGTTGGTGCCTGCCAGTCTCCTGTTCAGCCTGATCTTGCCCAGTTTCCTGCCAAGCCTGATGATCCTGTCCAGTCTCCTGTCCAGCCTGATACCTGCCAGTCCGCCACTTTTCCTGAAACCTGCCAACCTGATACCTCATTTGATGGTTTCCGGTCTATGTTCCAATTTCCTGGGATTCTGCTCACGGTCCAAAAGATGCTGGTCTGGCTTTGGGTGGCATTGTTGCCCACCCAGGTTGGCATTTTGCTGTCTACTTCATTATTTATTACTTTCTGGGTCCTGCCTGACATTGTACAGGTTCTCGCCCGACTTGCCTTCCTGCTCGAAGATTTACCATTTTTATCACAGCAGCCTCAGACCAAGGTTTCTAAATGTATGTATTTTCCCTCCCTGCCCACCCTGCCTTGGCATCTGCGACCCACCTGGCCAAGGTATTTGTTGCCTGCTTTTCTATGGGACCCTGGTGGGGATTTTCTAAAGACATTGTGGAGCGTCCTGAGGCCGCTCCTTCAGGGGGGGGTAATGTTAGGAATAATGCATTGCCTTCTCCTGCCTGCTGGTGGCAGCTTTTACTTGGAGAACTTTGGACTTTCACTGTGCCACCAGCAGAGGGCTTTGTGGACATTTAGCAGCCTTGAAGTTCCACCTTCCACCAGCAGGTGGCCGTGTGCTGCCTGTACTAAGGAACTGCAGTTCTGTGTCTGCCCTGCAGAGGCCTCTATGGGACTTTGGTTAATTACCACCAGCTGCATCCTGCTTCTATTTAAGACTGCCTCTTCCTCCAAGCGATTGCCAGAACGTCTATGTCTGTAGGTCTGAGTTCCTGGTCACTCCTGTATCTGAGTCCTGTAACCTATTCCTTGTAACCTGTTCCTTGATCTGATTTCCTGTTGCTGAACCTTGCTAGTCCTGACTTTGCCTCTGCTCATTCCTTTGTACCTCGATATATCTGAATTACCGCTGCTGACCCTGATATGTGTTTTGACCTGTCTTTGCCTGCTCCTTTTGATACCGCATTATTGTATATAATTGCTTGTACATATATATCTCGTGCACACCGTTTGTAAATAGATAGTTAGATAGTTAGGTGTTATATATATTTTGTCACTGCTTCCCGGGTTATTTGTGTATATATTGTGTGCTGTGTATATGTGGTATGATATTTGCATTCACGCTTGCATGTATGCTTGCATTATTGCATTTGCAATAAAACATTATTTTTGCACCTTAATTCCTGGTTCCAGTGTCTGTATACTGCAAACTGTGGTCAAACCCTGTTTCTCCGTTCAGGGCCGTGACAAAAGTATCACAAGCAGTGTTCAAATCTCACTCAGAAACTTCAGCTCTGCAAGTAAAATAGTTTCCAAAATGTCTAGTGGACTGACTACTCTATGTGTTAGACCTCACCAGGGGTTTCATCAAACTGGCCCAATATGATGTAGTACATCTCTGTTATGGACTCCGCCTGATGCCAGTCAAGCCTCTGTCATCCTCCAGGACCTCAAGCCAACCCACAGCAAACAGAAGATGGTTTGGCCAACTTGAAATTGATCATATCATGTAGGTTGAGAACAGAGAAGCCAGTGTAGAATAAAATTAGTTAAAAACTGTTTAAAGGGGAGATAGAAGCGGCGAACTTACCTCTAGGACACTATATGTTTATTTCAAAAAAAGATCTCTTTATTATTTACAGTCACAAAAATACAGGTAAAAACTCCACTGTGACGCATTTCGTGGGACAACCCAATACCTTAGGCAATAATGTGCAGCATTTGTCAGTCCAAGATCTAAGGCTTGGCACCTGCCAAGTAAAAGGGAACAAGGCATTTGTGCCGTGCAGCTGTTCTTGAGCACCACAGCAATGCTGTCCCGCTCCCCTGAGAGATGCATGCGCACCCGTCGTGAGTGCCAGCTGCTCTTTGCTCTTATCCACTGTTTGTCACTGTTTACTCACTGTGACCTCCACTGCTGCCGCTGACATCCTTTTCTTAGGGGGAGCCCTAACAGAAGCATCTTTGAATGTCCCACTGGGGCTCCGCATTTGTCCACTAGGTGGACCAATGAGAATCATCCATTGAAGTCTTCCCAAAGTGTTCACCTGTCAATTAGCTGTCTTGAATGAAGAGACCCTGACATCTGTCTGTTTCAAGGTGCTTGTGTACCATTCAGTTTATTATTTTACTATCAACTGTTTTTGAGACTGGATAGAAGGTACTAATTAATCCCTGTGAAAGTCATCAAATTTGCAGACGACACCACTATCATCGGCCTGATTGGAAGCAGCGGGGAGCAGCAGTACTGCAGCGAAGTCGAGAGAATATGTAACTGGTGCGAGGACAACAACCTAGACCTCAACGCAGCAAAGACTGTTGAACTTGTCGTTGATTTCAGGACGAACCCTCCTCCCCTCCCACCCGTCCTCATTGGAGGTTCAGAAGTCTCTGCGGTGACATCTGTCTGGTTCCTCGGCACGACTCTCACAAACAACCTGAAATGGGGGCAAAACACCACCAGAATTCAGAAGAAATCCCAGCAGAGGTTGTTCTTCCTGCGCCAACTGAAGAGATTTGGCATGCCCAGGGAGTTGCTGACCAGCTTCTATACCGCCACCATAGAATCCATCCTCTGCTCCTCAGCCATTGTCTGGTATGCTGGAGCATCGGCCAGCGACAAACACAAACTACAGAAAGTCATAACGGACGCAGAGAAGATCATCAGATCTCCTCTTCCACCGCTTGATCTCCTCCACTCCGCTAGGATGAGGAAGAGAGCCAACATGATCTCTCGTGACCCCTCTCACCCAGGCAGCCGCTACTTCAAGCTCCTCCCACTGGGCCGTCGCTACAGGACTATACCATCCAAAACTACCAGGCGGAAGAACACCTTCTTCCCCCAAGCCGTTCGGCTACTGAACTCCAACCTCCCAATGTCTGGCGCGCACACCAGCGCGCTACATCCGGGTCGTTCAGCTGGTGACCGCCACTGCCTGCCTTGACCGATACCCAATTTGACTCGGGCCCTTTAACTGAACCTTACTACTAGTTACTGGTCTGTACTTTGCACAGCAGTGAAACAGCCAATACGAACTGATTACTGCATTTCTATTGTTCTATTGTATGTGTTGTGCGTCTGTCTCACACTCTGTCTATGCCATGTGTACCACAAATAATTTTGTTTACAGCTCTTGCTGTACTTGGCAAAATAAAGTGATTCTGATTCTGATCATTGCTCTAGATGGAGGTAAAGTCTGTTTTTTCCTTGCCTTCTTTAAAAGGAGCTTCCAGATTCCCCCACTAGTGCTGGCCTAGTTTGCATATGGGGCATTTAAAATCCTAAACCTCATACCTTATATATCTGACCAAACAGTCCACAAACCAAACAGGCATATCCTAGCAACACTACTTTGTGCCAGTTTGGAAAACTAGTGCCAAATTGTTCCTACTCTGTTTATCTGACTACACACACAAAGAAAATAATTACTGAGCTGTGTGCACTGAAAATTAGTACAACACAGTGCACACCTTTCTTGAAAGCAATCAGTTGGGGCAGATAGCAGCCAAAGCTGAAGTATTCATGCAAGCCCACAGGGCATCTGGTACCCAGTTTGTGAACCCTCAAGCCATAGACTTTCCAATTTTCAATGCTACCTTGGGGGCATTGAAGGGAGTGGTCCACTACTATAGTAAGTGTTTTACCTTCATTAAAGTCACGCAAGGCCCATTTGATGGTAGACCAATGTTTTTGAATTCTATATTTCAGGGCATTTTTTGTCTGGCCCACATATCTTTTGCCACAGGAACACTCCAGTAAGTAGATCACCCGTGGTGTCTGACAGTTAATAAAGTCATGTAACATAATCCTCTTATTATATCTGTAGTTAATCGGAATGTTTGTAGGGGGCATTAATGGACAAACAGAGCAATGGCCTCAAGGATAGCTGCCTTTCATTCTTAGACCCTACTGTGGATGCTTATAATGGCTGTGTGAGAGACAATCTCTCAAAGTAGGTGCTCTCCTAGCAGTTAGGGATAGTCTGGTAGTGATATGCTGTTTAATAACTGAGTCACTCTGTAGTATCTTTCAATGGGTGTTCATAATCTTCCGTATATCATACCATTTTTTTTTTATAGGTGGTTATAAACCTTACAATTCCATCATCAGTCCTTTTGTTTTGCCTTGCCCTTCTCCAAGCTTTCCTACTGTATTTATTTGGGTAGCCCCATTCCCTAAATCGTATATGCCATTTTTGAGGCCTCGATGTCAAAGTCCTCCAAAGTAGAGCAGTTGCGTTTTAATCTCGGAAATTGGCCAACCGGAATATTTCTTTTGGGTCATAGGTGTGTGGTAGGATGAATAGTGCAGTAAGCTGTTGACCACTGTCGCCTTTCGATACAAGGTTGACCCTAATCGTCCATCTTTTTCTTTTTTGACTTACAAGTGTGTCAAAGGAAACATCAGAAGAAAAATGTTTAAAGCGGAATATAACCCTGCATTTCAACTTTGCTCTAAACCATTATTTACAGCATATTATATGCAAAAAGCATTTTTTTTTATTAGACCAGCATTGGAAGGGTTAAACACAGAGGTTTAAAGTTCCGTGGAGAGATATGCAGAAGTTCAGATTGTTACATTCTATTTAGTTAAATGTATCTATTGATAAATGTTACACACTCTTTGGCTGTCCTCCAGCTCCTTCTCAGTCAGAGAGAGTGAGTCACATTCAACACTTAGATATATTTATGTAAACAAAATGTATCTATGTCAGCTTCGGATGCGTCTGCAGAAATCTCCAGGAACTTTAAAGCCCTGTGTAACCCTTCCAATGCTGGTCTAGTAAAAAAAAAAATGCTGGTTGCATATAATATACTGTAAATAATGTTTTAGAGCAAAGTTAAAATGCAGGGTTATATTCCGCTTTAAGTCATTGGTATTCAAAATATCAGTGAATTATTTAAAGGCATTCATAGTGCCCGGCCAATGAGGACGTAATCTATGAAACAATGTCACCCGCAATGCAACACCTACGAAAATTACTTTGTATTGAACATAAGCACTCGAATTTTGCAATACCATTGAAAACGTAATCATAAAAATTCTGTGCATAAAATTCCATGTAATCATAATTCAGCTATTACGACCATCCTTGTTTGTCATGTCTTTATCCTTGAAATATTTCTTCAACATATACATCTACTTGACTGAGGATGAAATCTAATGATAAGATCCATATTTTAATGTGCTTTTTTTTAGTTGGAACACTAAAAAAGTATATTTTTTATGTCTTTGTTTATTGCTGTTTGTCTTTGTTTACTGCTGTTTGAGCAGTATTTAACCTTAGGGCTCATTCACACTATGTGCTGCGCTGTCAGTTTTGACGCAATGCACATAATGTAAGAATCATATGGCAAGATGAAAGTCCATAGACTTCCATGTTACCATTAACACTACAGCTGTGCGTTTCCATGCGTTACGTTGTAATGCATCTGGGAAAAATTTAACGCACGACGCATACGTTTCCCCAATGGGTACAGCTGCCAACGTCTACACTTTAGTGCACCACAATGTGCATTCCGTGCGATCACTGTGCATTGGCAGCGCATGCACAAAATCACATTCGTACATACGTTATAAACTCAAAAGGGTTGGATTGTATGCCTTCATATACTATTGTTTTTAACCTTTTGCATAAAACAGCTTGTGAGTAGAGATGGCCCGAACGGTTCGCCGGCGAACGGTTCCCGGTGAACTTCGGTGGTTCGCATTCGCCAGTGAACGCAAACTTTTCCAGAAGTTCGGTTCGCCCCGATAGTGCATCATGAGGGTCAACTTTGACCCTCTACATTACAGTCAGCAGGCACATTGTAGTCAATCAGGTTACACTCCCTCTTGGAGCCCCCCCCCGCCTTATAAAAGGCAGGCAGCGTCAGGCATTGGACTCACTCGTGTGCCTACAGTAATTAGAGAAGGGAAAGCTGCTGCAGACTCTCATAGGGAAAGATTAGTTAGGCTCTTGTAGGCTTCTTAGCTTGCTCCTTGCTGATTCTTATTGCTAAAAAAACGCCCTTCAACAGCTCTTATGAGAGCTAATCTTGTTCTTGTGATCTATTTTTTTTTGTGTGTGTCCCACAGACACTTGTGTTGCATAGACAGCCTTGGTAATTCCCACTGTGTGTGCCACTGCCAGGCCCAGCACATTCAGTGACTACCTGTGTGTGTGCCAGGTGCACATTGTAATACCCATCACTGCATCAACCTACCTGTTGTTCACTATGCACCCACCTACCTACATGAGCGCACGCAGTGTCACTGTGCCTGTCTGGTACCTGTGTGTGTGTGACTGGTGCACATTGTAATACCCACTGCATATACCTACCTGTTGTTCACTGTGCACACACCCACCTACGTGAGCGCAAGCAATGTCACTGTGCCTGTCCGGTACCTGTCTGTGTGTGACAGGTGCACATTGTAATACCCATCACTGCATTTACCTACCTGTTGTTCACTTCAGTCAGTGCACCCACCTACCTACGTGAACGCACGCAGTGTCACTGTGCCTGTCCGGTACCTGTCTGTGTGTGACAGGTGCACATTGTAATACCCATCACTGCATATACCTACTACCTGTTGTTTACTTCAGTGCACCCACCTACCTACGTGAGTGCACGCACTGTCACTATGCCTGTCCGGTACCTTTCTGTGTGTGACAGGCGCACATTGTAATACCCATCACTGCATATACCTACCTGTTGTTCACTTCAGTCAGTGCACCCACCTACCTATATGAGTGCACACAGTGTCACTGTGCCTGTCCGGTACCTGTCTGTGTGTGACAGGTGCACATTGTAATACCCATCACTGCATATACCTACTACGTGTTGTTCACTGCAGTGCACCCGCCTACCTACGTGAGTGCATGCAGTGTCACTGTGCCTGCCCGGTACCTGTCTGTGTGTGACAGGTGCACATTGTAATACCCATCACTGCATATACCTACCTACCTGTTGTTCACTTCAGTACACCCATCTACCTACATGAGCGCACACAGTGTCACTATGCCTGTCCGGTACCTGTCTGTGTGTGACAGGTGCACATTGTAATACTCATCACTGCATATACCTACTACCTGTTGTTCACTTCAGTGCACCCAGCTACCTACGTGAGCGCACGCACTGTCACTGTACCTGCTCGGTACCTGTGTGTGTGTGACAGGTGCACATTTGTAATACCCATCACTGCATACACCTACCTGTTGTGTTCAGTGCACCCACCCACCTACGTGAGTGCACGCAGTGTGAAATACCACTCCGTGCATACCTGTTAACTGCACCTGTGTGACTGCACATTGTATTACTCAAGTCAGTGCATACCTTTCACTTCACCCCCCCCCCCCCCTGTTATGGACAAAACGGACAAAACAGGTAGAGGCAGAGGGAAAGGCAGACCCAGAGGAAGGCCACCCGGCAGGTCTGTGCTAGGTCGTGGTGATGTGATTTCGTGCGGCCCTGGACCAAAGTACAGTGCTCAGAAGAAGGCACATCCCATCAACTCCCAAAATTGTCAGGACGTGGTTGACTATTTAACACAGAACACCTCGTTTTCCGCAGCCACCAGCGCTACTCCAAGTACTACATCCACTACATTTGACAGTTCGTAGGAGTTATTTGGTGGGGAAATCACTGATGCACAGCCATTATTGTTACAACCAGATGAAAGCGCTAAGCAAGTTACACCACCTCATATGTCTGAGGTGGTGTAACTTGCTTAGCGCAAGTGAGAGGAGGAGGAGGATGACGTACCTGCTGTTTGAGCAGTTTTGGAGGTGTCTGAGGCAAGCGAAGTTGGGCAGGATGATTATGATGATGAAGATGATACGGATCCCACGTATGTTCTCAAAAGAGGAGATGAACAGGGGGACAGTTTAGAGGGGGAGTCAGAGAGGAGTAGGAGGAGACAAGTTCCTGAAAGAAGCAGGGGGAGCTCGTTGTCAGAAACAGCTGCTGGCAGTGTCCAGCGCCATGTATCGCCACCTATGTACAGCCAGCCAACATGCCCTTCAACGTTAGCTGCTAAGGCCACCATAGTGCCATCATCCCAGGGGGGCGCAGCGGTTTGGACATTTTTTAATGTGTCTGCTTCAGATCGGAGCAATGCCATCTGTTCTCTCTGCCTCAAAAAATTGAGCTGTTGAAAGGCCAACACCCACGTAGGGACCAGTGCCTTACGAAGGCACATGGAGAAAAGGCACAAACGGCAATGGGAAGAGCACCTGAGCAAAAGCAGCACACAAAACAAAAGCCACCCTCCTTCTACTCTTCCTCCTTCAGGTGCATCATCTTCAGCCGCTTTCTCCCTTGCCCCTTCACAGCCACCCTCCTCCACTCTGCCTCTGACCTTGAGCAGTTCCTGCTCCTCTGTCCACAGCGGCCAGGTGTCTGTGAAGGAAATCTTTGAGCGGAAGAAGCCAATTTCTGCCAGTCACCACCTTGCCCAGCGTCTGACAGCTGTCTTGGCGGAACTGTTAGCTCGACAGCTGTTACCATACCAGCTGGTGGACTCTGAGGCCTTCCTTAAATTTGTGACCATTGGGACACCGCAGTGGAAGATGCCAGGCCGCAATTATTTCTCTAAAATGGTGATACCCAAACTGTACCCTGAAGTTGAGAGGCAAGTGGTGTCATCTCTGGCACACAGCGTTGGGTCAAGGGTCCACCTGACCAAGGATGCCTGGTCTGCCAAGCACGGTCAGGGCGGGTACATTACTTACACAGCCCATTGGGTCAACCTGGTGACCGATGGCAAGCAGGGAGTACATGGCTGTGCAGCGGACCAGCTTGTGACACCACTACGGCTTGCAGGCAGGCCTCCTGCCACCTCCTCTCCTCCTGCTACATCCTCTTCGCTATCGTCATCCTCCTCCTCGGCTGAGTGGCAGTTCAATTCTACTGGTGCTGCAATCTCCTCTCCAGCTATACAGCCCCAGCTCCCCAGGGCCTACACTGCATGCCAGGTACGACTGTGTCACGCCATCTTACATGTCTTGCCTCAAAGCAGAGAGTCACACTGGAGCAGCACTCCTGGCTGCTCTTTACAAACATGTGGATCAGTGGCTGACCCCGCACCAGCTGGAGATCGGCAACGTGGTGTGTGACAATGGCAGCAATCAAATTTCCGCTTTGAATTTGGGAAAGCTGACACATGTACCCTGCATGGCACATGTGCTGTATCTAGTCGTTCAAAGATTTGTGTCAAAGTACCCAGGGTTAGAGGACATCCTGAAGCAGGCCAGGAAGTTGTGTGGGCATTTCAGGCGGTCTTACACGGCCATGGCACACTTTGCCGAGATTCAGCGGAGAAACAAGTTGCCGGTGAGATGCCTCATTTGCGATAGCCTGACTCACTGGAATTCGACCCTGGTCATGTTCTCTTGCCTGCTAGAACAGGAGAAAGCCGTCAACCAGTACCTCTACAATTTCAGTAGAAGGACACAATTTGGGGAGATGGGGATGTTCTGGCCCAACAAGTGGACACTCATACGAAATGCATGCAGGCTCATGTGGCCGTTTAAGGAGATAACCAACCTGGTGAGTCGCAGTGAAGGCACCATCAGCAACTTGAACCTGTACGCTTATTTCCTGGATCAAGCTGTGGAGGAGCGTGAAGAGGAACAGTTATGGAAGGAAGCGTTGTGGGATCAATTTGCATCAGAACCAGATGTTTCCTCAACACCTGCGGCAGCACGGGGGGGGGGGGGAGGAGGAAGAGTTGTGTGGGGAAGAGGAGTTAGACTCGGATGATGAGGAAGGTGTTTCTTTGGAGGAGGAGGCGGCGGCAGAAGAACAACCACAGCAGGCGTCGCAGGAGGCTTGTGCTGCTCAACGTTCCCGTGGTATTGTTCATGGCTGGGGGGAGGAGGAGGACTTAGCTGACATCACTGAGGAATAGCAAGAGGAGATGGATAGTACTTCTGCATCCAACTTTGTGCAGATGGCGTCTTTCATGCTGTCCAGCCTGTTGAGGTACCCCAGTATAAAAAAACTCAAGGGGAATGAGCTGTACTGGGTGGCCACACTACTAGACCCTCGGTATAGGCACAAAGTGGCAGACATGTTACCAACTCACCAGAAGGCAGAAAGGTTGCAGCACTTGCAGAACAAGCTGGCAACTATGCTTTACAATGCGTTTAAGGGTGATGTCACAGCACAACGCAATAAAGGTACCACTGCCAGTAATCCTTCTCCCATGTCCACGCACGCATAGGACAGGACGCTCCAGCGATCTCATGGTGATGTCAGACATGCGGACATTCTTTTGTCCAACGCCTGGCCTTAGCGCTTCCTGATCCACCCTCCTCCAACGCCTGGACCGGCAGGTAGCCGACTACCTGGCCTTAAGTGTGGATGTAGACACTGTGAGCAGCGATGAACCCTTGGACTACTGGGTGCGCAGGCTTGACCTGTGGCCAGAGCTGTCCCAATTTGCCATCCAACTTCTGTCTTGCCCTTGCCCTGCCTCAAGCGTCCTATTAGAAAGGACCTTCAGCGCAGCTGGAGGCATTGTCACTGAGAAGAGAAGTCGCCTACGACACAAAAGTGTTCAGTACCTGACCTTTATCAAAATGAATGAGGCATGGATCCCGGAGGGCTACTGCCCGCCCCAAGACTAAGTCAGTCCCCACACACAGCATCTCTGCCTGCACACCGTGTGACTGCCTGCCCCAAGACTAAGTCGCTCCCCACACAGCACCTCTGCCTGCAGGCCGCTTGACTGCCTTCTCCGTCACCACCAAAAGGATCCTGGACTCCAGGTGGATTCCTTAATTTTTAAGGCCGCTGCTAGCAGCGAACGCTATAATAATTTTTCTGGTGTGTGTACATGCCTGCCTAATTTTTCTGGCTGAACTGCAGCTGCAACAACAAAACAAAAGGTATGTACATGTGCCAATTCCCCGTTCGTGATCATTACCTTGCCACGGTGAAGGGGCTTGCGTATCACAATGAAGCAATGACCGACGACTATATGAGTGTCTCGGGGAGGGGGGTTGCACACGCAAGATAATAAGGTTGTTGCTTCATTGATCAGCTGGACAGTCACTGTTGTTCTATCATTGAGCTACCACAGCCCGGCGACCATATGGGCTTGAAAACCGCCACGGCCTGCACTCTCGCCATGGTGTGCACCAGTCCAGCACGGCCGTCACTACACAAACAGCTGTTTGCGGTGCATGACACAGTGAGTTTGGTGTGTCAGTGTGAAGCAGTACTCTAATTACACTCCCTGATTGCTGTATACACATGCAAGATATTGTAAAGCACTTTAGGCTTGCAATTTAGCATTCAATGTGATTTCTGCTCTTAAAACGCTGCTTTGCATCAAATCCAGATTTTTCCCCAGGACTTTTGGCGTCTATCCCACTCCGCCATGCCCCCCTTCAGGTGTTAGACCATTTGAAACATCTTTTCCATCACTTTTGTGGCCAGCGTAAATTTTTCTAGTTTTCAAAGTTTGTCTCCCCATTGAAGTCTATTGCGGTTCGCGAAAGTTCGCGCAAACCGAACTTTTGTGGAAGTTCGCGAACCCGGTTCGCAAACCGAAAATCGGAGGTTCGGGCCATCTCTACCTATGAGTAGTGGGGAGATGGTAGAAGTTTTCCTCCTTCACCTGTTTGATGGAGAGTTCCAATTCTGCTTCAAATGCTTTCCCGTGTGAATACATATCACAGATGAGCTTCCCCGGACCTTGAAGTTGCAGATTGAAAATGTTGAGTATCTTTGTGACATCTTGACATCTGTCAGAAAGGCAAGGTGACTTCTCCATTCTGCAGCTTCAAGCTCCGGTATGTATTTGTTTTTTGAAAGCAGAAAAGCAAAAACCTGTGAAAATCATAAAATCATTTCAAAACTCTACCTCACTTCAGTCAACGGACCTCTGTGTGGTACAGAATATCTTCATAGCCAACATTCAGTTGAGACAGAAGTTTCTGAAACTGTCTGTGGTTTAGTGCATAAGCCCTAATGAAGTTAACACAAGACACCACAACTTTCATGATGAAGTCCCACTTAAGTCATTTAAAACACAGTGCCTGTCTGTAGATGAGGCAGTGTATGATTATAGAGCACGAATAATTGTGTTTATCCATCTTTTGGTTAATGCATACAATCACTACTTTAACAGATCCCACCTGCTAGTAGCACCATCAGTTGTCATACTAGTTGATTTAGCCCAGTCCAACTCCGAATTATTCACAGCTTGGCGAATCCTTTCGTAGTTCCCTTAAAGAGGATCTGTATTGTTAAAATCGCACAAAAGTAAACATACCAGTGCGTTAGGGGACATCTGCTATTACCCTCTGACACAATTTTGCCGCTCCCCGCCGCATAAAAGTGGTTAAAAACAGTTTTAAAAAGTTTGTTTGTAAACAAACAAAATGGCCACCAAAACAGGAAGTAGGTTGATGTACAACATGTCCACACATAGAAAATACATCCATACACAAGCAGGCTGTATACAGC